>NC_133619.1:442238851-442525518 GCF_048593235.1 Sminthopsis crassicaudata
GTCTAATTGAGCTCCAGTTAGGTTCAATGCCAAAGTTAGTATTCTTTTTATTGGCTTTGTTCCTGTCTTCCTCCATAGCCCCTCCTCCAATCCATCAAAACATGGTCAATAGCATAATCTCACAGTTGACAAGTATTTATTAATTTAATTTATTAATATTCTTAGTCACTACATTATATATACTCTTGGTTATATGTGAATGTAAATGAAGACAAATTAATGAGAGCTTAGTCCTCGGGGGTATCCACAACATGCTCTGCCTGATGCAATTCCCCACATGGGCTATGGGCTCATGTAATGAAGGATTTTGTTCTCCACTTCAGAATATGTGCAGGTATTTCATGATTGTTTCCTAATTAGCTCATTAGGTCATGGCCAAGAGGGGACTTTTAAATTGGCTGCTAAGGGAAAACTAATTGTGCATTCAAAGGTCCCTAGTTGTAACTAATTCTTCTCTTTCCCTAGCTGTGTTTTAGTCAGAAGGATGGAATGTTGTAAGCCTTCTTCTGGTCAATGAGAGCCTAATCCTCAGGGTCACCCAACAGGGTGTTCTGCCTGATGCAAATACCCACAGGGGCAGTATTGAGCCTGATTCTGGGCATGTGTAATGTAGGGCTCTGCTATCCACTTCAGAATAAGAAGCCAACCCAAGCCAGGGCTCTTGAACACTCTGTTGCTTCTGTCTCTATGTTGTTTACTCTTTGGTGCTCTTAGGCAAAGAAGTATTAGACTTAGTTATCTATGCCTGGTGAGTTTCTAAAAATCAAGAGTGAACCTTCAGAGGTCCAGGAATTGAACTCCATACTCAAGTGTACCAGCAGCCAAGCTTGGTAAAGAGCATACTTCCTATGCAGGACCTATTGCAGAACCAATCTGTAAGACAAAGCCAGCTAAGGACCAGCCTTGAGGTGCTATGTTTTAGCTAATTTTTCAACAATTAAGACACATTGCTTCAAGTTTGGGTTTACTCTCCTTAGGATAGAGTGGGGTAGAATTGGAGGGGGAGTGTGTTGGGGAAATGTTTGTAATCAATATTCCTTCTATGTTATCTCTGAAAATATCTCTTTGTAAAAGCTAATTTATATTAATGGGGTAAACTAATATTAGGACATTATTCACTGGGTTAATCAGTTACATACGGGAGATGTAAACTCTAAGCAGTGATTGACATTAGGGAGAACACATTGGAAAGGGGGGACTCAAGCTGATAGAGTTGGAGAAAATCTTTATGATTGAACACAAATTATCTTTACAACCTTTAAGCAGTTGCTTTATAATTTATGTTGTATGTAGAATAAGTAAGCTAAGCCAAAATGAAGCCAAAAGGACATCAGCAATGACAGGATTATTAAAGGGAAGAAGAAAATTTTCAATTGTTTAAGACTTTCCATTTTTTTAAGGATTAAAAAGGAAGTTTCAGTTTCTAAGAATTGCTAAATGTACTTGTATGATTTAATTTTATTGTACCTCATTGAATCATGAAAATGACTAACACTAAGAATGAATGAGAGAAGCAGGGAAGTGTTTAGTATAACCTAAAATCAAAGGCAATTTCATTATATTTACACAGGAAGGAAAGGATTGTTGGTTATATAATAGTCAAACATAATACCTGTACATTCATGTATCTGTCTTATTCAACATTTTATTAGCAAGTTATAGAAAGTTATCGATGACATGTTTATTAAATTTGCAAATGAAACCAAATTGGAAGGTGTAATAATATACCAGATAAAAGAGTAAAATTCAAAATGATCTTAGCAGGCTAAGGAATGTAAGGAAATATATACGTCTCTGGCATGGATGTGACTATAGTCAGGACACATTATGAAGGACAAGCCAAAAAGCTGCTAGAATTAATGGAAAACTCATGGTGGGACAAAACTAAATATGACAAAACTTGACAAAGATAAGTGTAAAAGCATACACTTTGATTAAAGTAATTAATGGCACAAATGCAGAAAAGATTTGACTTAGTAAGTCATGTGTCAAAAGTCTGGGAATTTTACTTGATTATCGTGAATAAATAGGATGATATGTCTTTTGGTTGTTTTTTCATCATGTCTAACTCTTTGTGACCCCATTTAGGGTATCTCTTGGCAAAGATAATGGAGTGGTTTGTCATTTTCTACTCCAGCTCATTTTATAGATGAGGAAACTGAGTCAAACAAGGTTAAGTGACTTGTCCAGGATCACACAGCTAGTATTTGTGGCTGGATTTGAACTCATGAAGATGAGTCTTCTTGATTCTTAACTCAGCTCTCTATCTACTGTGTCACCTAGTTGCCCTTCATGCTTAGTCTCAACTATCAAGAAAAATTATCAGATTTTTAAATAATTTCTTTCCCTAAAGGCAACAAGCTTAAGGGTCTTGCCCAGGGTCTCACAAACTAGTAAGTGTCTGAGACTGGATTTGAACTTGGGTCTTAGGTCTTCCGATTCCAAGCTTGGTACTCTGCTATGTCTTGTAAACACCCCCCTCCCACAACCTCTCCCCCTGAACTTTAGACTAGTATGTCTATTGTACTTTGCAGTAGTCTAAAAGGCAACATCTGGACAATTGTCATATACTGGACATCACATTTTAATAGGTACATTGCTAAACAAGAGTGGATTTAGAGGATAACATATAGGATATTAAAAGTCTAGAAACCATGCCATGGAAAGACTAGGTAGAGAATGGAGAGTGTTTAGCCTAAAAAAGAGAAGACAGTAAGGAAGATGTAATAGTTAACAATTTGGTTGATTGGGTAGAAGTTATAAGGAGGCAGATTTTGGCTCAAAATAAAAAAAAATAACTCATTAACAGTTCAGCTGTTCAATGATGAAATCAGTTGTTTTTGGTGGCAATGAATTAATTCCCTTCATTGGAAGTCACAGGATTATAGGATTGTTATTAGTCCTTTGTTCTCAAAGAGGACCCCATGACATCCAGGAGGGGATGGCATGACATGCAAGTGAACTGGAGTTTAGTGATGGAGGGTTGTGCAAAGTCACCAGTCACTTTCTCCTTCAGAACCATCTGGGTCCAGTGGCCAGATATAGATCAGGATGACTAGAGATGGTCCTGGATGGCCCTGGAGACTAAATAAAAGATAAATTTAGATGAAACATTTAAAGCAGGGAGTATTTAATCACAGACTATATGATGTAAAAGATTCCTGAATTGTATGGAAAGGTGGACTGAATGACTTTTAAAATCCCTTTGAACAGTAAGATTCTATGATTTTATTTAAAATTTTTCTAAACAAAATATTTTCATGTATGGTTATGTATGGTCATGTATGGTAACACAGATATTTAAAAGTAATCACTCAAATATTTGCTCTTCTGTATATAAAACCTGCCAGGGCAGATAGGTGGTATAATGGATAGAGTGCTGGGTCTAGAGTCAGGAAGACTCATTATCCGAGGCTGAGTTCAAATCACCCTCAGATACTTATTAGCTATGTGACCTTGGCAAGTCACTTATCTCTGCTTGTCTCAGTTTTATCCTTTGTAAAATGAATTGGAAGAGGAAATGGCAAAACCACTCCAGTTTCTTTCATAAGATAATCTCAAATAAACTCATGGAGAACTGGACACAATTGAACAACAACATTAAAACTGGATATTTCACCAACATTTTAAGTTTTTAATCTTGAACTATGGTCATAGTCATAGATGAAGCAGAACTGATCAAGCAAAATTGGGTAGTGGGTAATGTTTATCTTCACTGTCTCTCCAATTCTTCTCCTATCTCTTTCAATTATCCCATCTTCCTTTGAAGATAGACACTTAATGACCTAATGATATTTTATGACTGCCCACAAGCCTTCCATTTCAGCATTCCCTCTTCCAGACCTCTATCTAATAATGCTTCATACTCTAGATATTCTCATTTGTAGCTTTTCATAGCAAAACTTACTCATCCTACTTGATATTCTCCAAGATCTTGTTTCAGCAATTAGCTAATGTGATAGACTAATTTATCATTAAAGCTTTTTGTTGTTGTTGTTGTTGTTTTTACCATATTTCATTTAGAATTATTTAATCTCTGAATCTTGGTTAATTCATCTGTAAGATGGAAATTACAATTAGTATTTTTGAGGGAAATTAGAAACAGTTTTTGAATAAGTCACTATCCTACTATTGTTGTTTTATATTTAATGTTCTGTGACCTGTTTAAACAAGCTGAAAAAATAATTGCTTCTTTTGTAATTGAATAAAAGTATTTGGATGTCAGTTCATTTCCTGTAGGCATCTTTGGGCAAGAGCAGTAGACAGAACAATCGGGAAGGGTTATATTTCACTCTTTTCCCACATTTTTATTTCCTTTGCTACAGATTTCTATATTTTGAAAGCTTTTTATTCTGTTTAACTTGGGAATTAGGAATATTTGGCATAGCTACATCTATTAAATATAACCTTAAATTTCAATATTATATTGGGACAATTGTGGGAGATGGTTCTGCCTGTGTTAATGTTCTGGTTCCAGTATAATTTAATTTATTGAATTCTAAAGGATATTTTGAGATCTGCATTTTTATTATTATTATATAATATGATATTGTTATTATTATTGCTGCGATGATGGTTGTGGTTATTGTGGTTATTACAGCAATATTATTTAGTGTCTTCAAGTAAAATTTATGAATACTATTCAGTGTTCACTATAACTAAACCCTGAAGTAGACAACAGAACTTAAAAGAATAGCATGGTAATTTTAGTCATTGGTAACTTATCCAGTGAGACATTTTGGGGGCGTGTTTTTCTTGGGGGTAATTTTTTGGTTGCATATTCCCCCCCTTAGGTAGTTCCTTATTCAATCCAGAAGCAAGATTGCTCTTGAATAGCAATCAACTTCAATACATCATCTCCAAGAGAGTGATAAATCTTCGATGATGTTGCACTAATGAAACAGGTGAGCAAAAGAGTTGGGTGGTGGTAAGATCCTTGAGTCTAGAGTCAAAAAAATTGAGTTTCTTTCTCCTAGTCATCTCAGATTGATAACATTGGAAGTATCATTGATTCATCACAGAGTGATCTCAAACTAGAAAGAAACCAGCTCAACTCACCTTTTTTCTAGATGAGAAAACAGAAATCCAAAGAGATGGAACTACCCAATTAGGGTCATGTACATAATAAGTGTCAGAAGTGGTATTTGAACTTAAAGCTAGTGCTCTTTTCTTTGGACCACAATGCTTTCTCCCTCATGCATAATAAGTTACCTCCTTACCATGTCTACTTACATATCATTCGTCTATTTCTTCCTGTCCACTCATCTGTCCACCACCTTAATGAAGGCCTCATTACTTCTCATTTGGTCTCTCTCTAATTAGCTCCCTTTTCTAATTCAACCTTCAAAAGGGCTGCTAAGATAATTTTCCTAAGATTCAGTACCTGACCAACTTATTCCCTGCTAAAAAAAAAAAGAAAAAAGCTTCAAGATCTCATTATTTCTAAGATAAACTACCAGATCCTTATCCTAGTATTTAAGGCTTATCTTATTTTATTTTTTTTAACTATGTGGAAATTTCCATTCTGGAGAGCAGTTTGGAACTATGCTCAAAAAGTTATCAAACTGTGCATTCCCTTTGACCCAGTAGTGTTTCTACTGAGCTTATATCCCAAAGAGATCTTAAAAGAGGGAAAGGGACCCACATGTGCAAAAATGTTTGTGGCAGCCCTCTTGTAGTAGCAAGGAACTGGAAACTGAGTAGATGCTCATCAGTTGGAGAATGGCTGAATAAGTTATGGTATACGAACGTTCTGGAATATTATTGTTCTGTAAGAAATGACCAACAGGATGAATACAGAGAGGTCTGGAGAGACTTATATGAACTGATGCTGAGTGAAATGAGCAGAACCAGGAGATCATTAAACACAGCAACAAGAAGACTATACGATGATCATTTCTGATGGACATGGCTCTCTTCAACAATGAAATGAACCAAATCAGTTCCATTTGTTCGGTGATGAAAAGAGCCATCTAGATCCAAAGAGAGAACTGTGGGAACTGAATGTGGACCACAACATGCATTTTTATAGTTTCTTTTGATGTTTGCTTGCATTTTGTTTTCTTTTTCAGTTTTTTTTCTTTCTAGGTCTGATTTTTCTTGTGCAGCTAGATAATTGTATAAATATGTATACATATGTTGAATTTAACATATATTTTTACATATTTGACATGTATTGGACTATCTGCCATCTAGGGGAGGGGATGGGGGGAAGGAGGAAAAAATATGCACCAGAAAGTTTTGCAAGGGTCAATGTTGAAAAATTATCCATGCATATGTTTTTTTTTTAATAAAAAGCTTCAATTAGAAAAAAACAATCTGGCCCTGCTCTTCCTTTCCAACTTTGTTTCCCATATTATTTCACTTTATACCCTCTGTATTTCAGTCTGACCATCATTTTCAGTCTTCTAGCTATTTCCCAAGATGGACATTCCACCCTCTGGTTCTAGAATACCTACCAGCAGGCCTTCTGGGCTAGCTGGTCTCTTCATCTTAGTCTTACAGAAGTCTTTTCTTCTCCCTTTAATAATAAGCTCAGTGCTAACATGTCCATGAAGTCATCTCTTATCCTTTCTGGAATTAATACAACTTCCATTCTCAAATTCTCAAATTCCATTCTAGATCCTGGTTGTCTGAGCCCTTATTTGTTGAGTTTGTTCTCTAACATTATGATTAGATGGCCAGTAGATAAGGCACCAGGCTCGGAGTCAAGAGACCTGTATTAAAATCTTTAAATCTAGCTACAGATACTTACTAGCTATATAACCCTGGCAAATCTCTTAACTCTGTTTGTTTGTCTCACTTTCCTCATCTGTAAGATGAGCTGAAGAAGGAAATAGCAAACCACTCTAATGTCTTTGCCATGAAAACCCCAAATGGGCTCATGAAGAGTCAGACACAAATCAATAAAAATAACAATAATAATATACGCGCATTATATTCCTTAAATAGAATAAAAATTCTTTGAGGGCTGGGATGGCTTCATTTTGGTTTTGTACCCTTAAAAAATAGCAGAGCAGCTTGTCCATAGCAAATGCTTGATAAATATTCCTTGAAACTAAATACAATCCAGGCACTATTGTATACTGCCAATGTGTTGCCTATTTATAAGTCATTTCTGGGCTTTGGTTTTGATGACCTCTCAGTGTTATGGTCTCCATTCACATGGGTCAATGTTTCCTCCTTTACAGGCCCTCTTTTTCTCTAAGCTACTTCCCTCCAAATTAATTTGTTTAAAATGTTAAGACAGATTTGTGCTTATCTTCCTGCTACTTGCTCATGGTATGGTTTGTGGTGCTTGCCTGGGTCACAAACTTGCTAGCTACATCTCTGTTTATCTGTAAATTGACAAGTTGCATTACGTGAAGCTCTAAGATCCCTATGTTAGCTCTAAATTCTGCAATCCTAACTTTATGTGCCAGAATTTAGCACACAGAGGATACTTAAATGCTTCTTAACTAACTCATGGGGCATCTAAGTGGTACAGCAGATAGAGTGCCAGACCTGAAGTCAGGAACTCTCATCTTCAGGAGTTTAAATCAGACACTTAGTAGCTGGGCAACTCCAGGCAAGTGACTTACTTCTGTTTGCCTCCGTTTCCTCATCTGTAAAATGAGCTAGAGAAGAAAATGGCAAACAACTTCAGTATCTCTGCCAAGACATTCCCAAATGGACATTAATGCATTATTGGTAGAGTTGTGAACTGATCCAACTATACTGGAGAGCAATTTGGAACTTTGTTTAAATGGCTATAAAACTGGCCATTTCCTTTGATCCAGCAATACTATCAAGTCTGTATCTCAAAGAGATTTTAAAAAGCAGGGAGCAGGGGATGGACAGGGGATGGACCTATTTATACAAAAATATTGATAGTGGCTTTTTTTTGTAGTGGCAAATAATTGGAAATTGAGGGGATATGATTGAGGAACAGCTGAGCAAGCTATGCTATATGATTGGAATAGAATGATACTGTGCTATAAGAAATGATGACCAGGCTGATTTCAGAAAAAACATGGAGAGACTGATATGAACTGAAGTAAAGTGAATTTAGCAAAACTAGAACATTGTACACAACACCAGCAATACTGTATGATGATCTATTGTGAATGACTTGGCCATTCTCAGTAATTCAATGATCTAAGACAATTCCAAAGAACTCATGATGAAAAATGATATCTACCTTCAAAAAAAGAACTGATGGAGTCTGAATACAGATTAAAGCATGCTATTTTTCACTTTCTGTATTTTTTCATGTTCTTTTTCCTTTGGGTCTGTGTCTTCTTTTACATACTTTTGGTCATATGTTTTACATGATTGAACATGTATAACCTATATCAAATTACCATCTCAGGGAAGTGGGGAATAAAGGAAAGAGAAATAAAATTTGGAACTCAATTTTTTTTAAAATGAATGTTTAAAAACATCTTTACATGTAACTGGGGGAAAATAAAATATTATTTAAAAGGAAAAAAAAAACCCAAATGGGGTCATGAAAAATAGGACATGACAAATGACTCAACAACAACAAAACAAACTTATATAATGCCAAATAATGACATAATTGTATAACTAAAATGAGACATAGAAATGGGTGCTGGGATATTGAGTCTAACTATACAAATAGATACTGCAGTTTTGATACAGGCTGAATAATTGGTATATCTGGTTACTAGTATATACATAAACTAGTCTGACTAGTTTGTATGTATAAGATTGTGACAATGAACGTACATTTATTGAGTACTTTTGCATAACAACTCTGTAAGACAGATGGATCAAGGACTATTTTCTCTATTTTATTGAGAAGTTGGTTGGTTAGTCAAATAGTCATAAACCATTTATTAAATGCCTGCTGGGTGCTGGATACTCTGCCTCTAGGTAAGGAAATTGAAGTCAGAGAGATCAAATGACTTGGTCATACAGCTTGTCAGTGACAGTTAGAACTCAACCCGATATCTGAATTCTAAATCCACTTCTCTTTCATTTTTCCTTTTAGTATCAATATTCCTTTTTTATATCAATGCCACTCTTTCCCACTCCTTCCCTACCCTGGCTAATCCCCACTATATTGAATTTTCCCTTATAACTAAGAACAAGTAAGGAAAACAAATGAACAGGCTGGCCATTTCTGATGTCTTCCTCATTCCATACCTACAGTTCACCAGCTCTTGCTGAGAGAAAGTCAGGATGATATAAATGTCACTGTTAGTTCTCAGAAATCTCGTCTAATAGATAATCTTTCCATCACACTGACTTTTCTAACTTGTCATTCACTTTGGTTTATAACTCATCAGTTAGGTTAGGTTGGTTCATAATCAGTTAGGACCATTAATGAGTAAGTAGTTCAATTAGTCACTTTGAGCAAACACTACTTTTTTTAAAAAACAAAGAGAGGGAGAGAAAGAGAGAGAGAGAATCCAAATCCAGATAAAAGAACATAGTATAGGATTGAACCTATTTCAGATAACAGGAGTTCTTTCTGACTATAAAATGTGAAAAAAAACTGCATGATAAATGGGTGGGAAAATGATGCTCTGTAACTGAAAATATGCTGGATTAAAATTATTCTAAACACGAAGTATATAAACCATTTCTGAATTTTGAAATACAAACTGTGGCCTGAGAGCTATTATTGCTTACCCTTTGGTGATAGCCATCTACTGCTCTATGAGCATCTCAATGTTTAATAAAATAAACACCTTATTCACTCCTCCCCCATTACACATTTGCTTTATGCAAACCTCCAAATCTGCATTAATGCTTACAATCCATAATGATGTGGTCACTTAAATGATTCCCTCTAGCATTTCTCTGTTACTGCAATTGATTTGCTCTTTCTAGCTTAACTCATTTTTACTCACAGAGAATGGAATCCATCAATTAGAGAGCAAACACTTAATGAGCAGGGCAGCAGAAGGAGCCAGTAGCATTGTGAATAAGATTCTTAGCTTTGAACTGGAGGATGGTGAAATACCACTTTTAAGGAGCATGTTTTGGAAAGCCAGACCCAGTCTTCCTGGTGACTTTAACATTTCCCCTCCCCTTCCTCTTTTTTTTTTTTTTTTTGGGGGGGGGTTGGTTTTGAAAATCAAACTCGAATTTTCAGATGTTCTGCTCAAACAGGACAGGATGTAATACCTACACTGTATATGTGTATTAGTGTTTTTTTTGTTTTTTTAAACTAAGAGTCTATTCCGATATTCAGCGAGAACTTTTTTTTTTTTTTTGACATCAAATTGCTGAGCTAAGCCTGAAATAATGGTTTATACCAGAACTAAGATGGTTTGTGTTAGAAACAAGTGTCTCTTTGTTAAGGTGGGTCACTTAACAAGGGGAGAACCTGAATCCCTGGCGATTTCAGTGCCTTCAGATGAAAGGCTGGTTCAGGGATTTCATAATGATTGTTCTTACCAGTAGCAGCAGATTGAGGGGCAGATAGTACAGCTCAGCTTTTAGCCAAAGACTCTCCTCTGGAGGGTGAGGAAAGCAGGGAATACTGGATGGAACTGTCTTCTTCAGGGACGGAATCCACAGCAGACAGTGATTTGTAATATTCATCTTCCCCATCAAGCACTTTGATTTGCCTATGACAAGGAAAGGGAATTAATTTTGTGGGGAAAAGAAAACAGAGAGAAAGCATTCCTGATGTCATCACCATCAGCAGTGTTGCTAACATTATACAAACAGTCTGAATGGAACAGTGCTAGAATCATATGGAAGCATCATTGTTTTAAAGGGTAATCCAAAGGGTTTCTCCCGCTCTTTAAATCACTGTGTAGGGAACTTGGATGGCTAGGGAGATTAATGACTGTCTGCCACACCTTTCACTTTTGGGTCAAAGAGAGCTGTGGCTGGAAGTTGTTATCATACTGGGACTGCTGATTTATGGGAAACAAATTGTCTTTGGTTCCTTAATGCTTTCTCTAAGAGCCCGAGTATCAGCCCTGATGAGCTCCTTTTTTTTGTCTCTTCACCCTAATAGCCAAGAATCAGAAGCCAGATTTTGCTTTGACCTTTGGGGATGATCTTTGCAAGTAGAGAATTTTGACCCATGAGTTATTCTGTATATGTGTGTGTGTGTGTGTGTGTGTGTGTGTGTGTGTGTGTGTGTGTGTGTGTGTGTGTATGGTACATCTAATCTGTAGATAAAAGGCTACAACCTCCCACCTCTCTCATATTGAAAACAAACTAAAATTCTCCAAAGGAAAGAATGGAAAAGAACAAGCTCCAGTAGGAGACAATTTCACAGACTCCCGGAGTACTAGAATGTTACTTCCAAAAGGGACCTAAAAACCATCTAATCCAATCCCCTTATTGGACAGTCTTTTTAGATACTAGCAGATACAAGTTGTGTACTTGCTACTATTTTTTTTTAAGTTCCCAGTGTTAATAATGACTGAATATTCTAATTGCTTATTTTTAGAAATCTCTCTAGAAGTTTTGCATTTTCTGTAATATCACAAAGGACTCCTTCTGTTTACAGTTGCTTAGAACTAAGAAGACAGATATTTACCCAAATTTTCTTGGCTTCCTCTTGCTCCCTTGATATTCTAGAGTTCCCTGTGGAGAGGGCCAAGAACACACAGTCAAAGCAAAGCAGCAAGTCGTTAATTTTTAATTCAAAGTGATTTTGTGTTGAATGCAAGCAGATGCTGATAATATCAGAAGTCACAGCATAATTTTTTTGATCAAAGGGCTCAAGTGAGCCTGATGAAGCATGCATCTTGCTCGTCTTTGATAAACCGCATCAATTATTCACCGTGAAGGCAGACATCCTGACATGAAAGCAACAGATAAAGAGCATAAGCACATGTTCAGGAGGAGAGGAGAAGAGCGTGGGGGTGGGGCTGGAGGGGCTGGAACAGGTATTAATAACAGAATTATTAACTGGAAACAAAGCCAGTAAAACGCTTTATGGCCACTTTGAACTCACGTTTAACTGGTTATAGTACATGTTATCCTCAGGGCTATTCAGCATTTTGGGCTGCTGACATCTTCTGCGAGGTGTTCTCAGCTTCTGTTCGACACAGTTTTCTGAACCTAGAATAAGAGAACACAAAATTTGGCTTTGAGACATCCCAGGTGTCGAGAAAAATCTTTGAGATTTTAGGCCAAAAAAAGAGTATTTTCTACAAATGTCCTTATTGGCAAATTCATTCCATGTAATAGGAGTTTGGAGAATACTGTGCAGCATGGTAGCTTTGAGAGAAGTTATCTCGAAGAAAAGGGTCAGGTGTTAACTGCTTTCCACTTCTGTCCTCATCTTTCCTAAGCCAAAATGACTGACTGCTGTCTGAGCATTCAGGAAGGGAATCTTTTGGTTAGTGGTCAGCTTCAGTCCAACACAGAGCGGCAGCTTCCTTGGTAGGTTATCAGGGTGTGAAACAACGAAGCCAATCGGAGAGATGCTGCTTTAAGATAATTTGCAGTTCATGGGACAGTGAAAGCCATCTGGAACACATACTCTGCCGGGCAGAGAGGGAAAGCTTTTAGAGGGTTGTATTTTGTGGAAAATGTGGGCCTAGCTAGTATTCGTTAAATGCTTTGAAAAATACAATTGATCTCTGCGTTCTTTAGAGGCGATAGAAGTAAAAAGGAAGAAAAGGTCAATTGAACTGTAACACTAAGAAGCTACTTTGTTATAGGTCTGGTTTTAGAATCCTCCTACAAGAGTGCACTTAAAATCTCCAAAGAGAAAATAACTAGTCAAATTGAGCCATGGTCCATTTCCTTTACAAACAATTGATTTTCATGGAATCTGATGCATCTTTGAAATGAGATTCCATCATTATGAGATCTTGACAGTACATAGACAACAACCCATAGAACACCAATCCTTAATGCTCCCACCCACCCCCAAGGGCTTTGTGTAGTACTAAGAAAGTCTTAGTCTTCTGGACTTGGACTGCATATTCTCATTGTGCCTCAGGACATTTTGAATCAACTTGAGCAAGTTTTTAAAATACAGTAACTTTTGGGGGAAAGGAAAGCACATCAGCATAGTTGGTTTCTTAGCTAATAATGGGTTTCTTGGTTGATTTGATTCTGCTAACACAGCCCAAATAAACAGACACAGTATTTTCCATTTAACTCTCAGGGATGTTCCTAAGGATTGGGGTGATTACCCTTTCGAACTCCAGGAAGGAAAGATGGTATTTTAAGTTCTCATGTAGAATGATAGCCAATTTGTTATCAAATTTGCATTCTTTCCCCCCCACCCCCCGCCAGGGATTTTAATAAGTGTACCCATATCATAGTACAATAGAATTGAACCAGCTATTTCTTTGTTTCCATTTAATAGGAGTTGAAGAAATGTATATTTCATTTGTATTAATGGAGCTCTACCCTCAAACACTGAATCCAGGAATCAGGAAAAACCAATTTCAAGTGCACCCTCCAGTCACTTGCTAGTTGTGTAATCTTAAAGTCATTGAACCCTGCCTGCCTCAGTTTCCTCATCTGTAAAGTGACCTGGAGAAGGAAATGGCACACAACAGTATCTCTGCAAAGAAAACTCCAAAAGGAAAACAACTAATGTATAAAACCACAAAATAATAATAATAATTGACATTCACCAAGTGCTTTGTGGTTTACAAGATATTTTTTGTATTATTTCATTTGATTCAGAAACTTTGTGTGTGTTTGTGTAAAGAAAGGTTTTGCAAGAGGGAGTGATATTATTGTCCCCATTTTACTGATAAAAAAATATGTTGAGGCTAAGTGGTCTCAAATCTTTTATGAGTTTTCTCATTTGTAAATAAAGGGATAGTGCAAGATCACTTCTAAAGTTCCCATTAGGCCTAAATTTATGATTTTGTGATTACAAACTTGTCAATGATTACACAACTAGTAAATATCAAAAACAAGATTCAAATCCAAATGACTTAACTTTAAGTATAGGTTTGTTTTATTTTTTTCTCATAAAATATCTATTTTTAATTGTGGTTGAAAGAATGTTACATTAGTATTCTTAGGAGGGTATTGCTCTAGTAGTACATTTTTTTACTTTTTAAAAATAGTTAAATGATGTCTCTACATAGTAGCCATTTGAAAAGTGAAAAAAACAACGCAATCAAACTTGTTATGGAAACACTTTGTCCTATGGGATGAATGCATTAATACAATTAATCAATCAACAAGCATTTATTAAGCACATAAAATATGCCAGTCACTTTGCTATGTTCTAGAAATACAAATAAGCACTGTTATAAATACAAATTTAATCCTGACAAGTTGCATGTAAAATGGATTTCTGCAAACTGAGTTTTATTTTAAAATTTCCTAGGTGAGATCACTATTCAAAGCAATTATTCCATAGTTAGAGGATTTTGTACATTATTTCCTTAAAGTGGAAAAATGCACTTGTATTTGACACAAAGATCACAATGTAAAGGAAGACAAGAATGAGTTCAGTGACAATTGTAGTGAGTTACAATGGAAAATGGTGACTTTATTCCAAAGAGCTTCCAGTGCTCTAGTAAATGTCACTGCTCACATCCTCTAGATGTCAGTTGGCCTGTGGATTCCCTGGAGACAGCACAAAAATTGGCAGTAAATGTGGACAAGACTGGAGGCAGGTTTAAGTTTCTCAGTTATTCACCAAGTCCTTCCTTCAGCGCAACCAACTGACCAAGTCTACCTTGACTTCTACCCTGGTACTGAGACATTGCAGGCTAGAAATCTGAATCTTTCTTTTCTCTCTCTCCAGTTCCACTTCTATGACCTTGTGGCAGATCTCTGGTTTTGAGCCCATTTCTGGTTTTCCCTGTGACTTAACTGGTCTATGTAGACCCAGATATTGGCTCGATGTTCTATGTTCCTAATCTTCTTCTTTGCTGATATTATCTGGTATGATTTTCTGTATTCCCTGAGCAAGGGTGGGTTCCATCAGTACCATCAATCTTGGTCAGTCGTGGACTGCCCCAGGCCCAATGAAAGACAGGACATAAGAACAGTCTCATGGATCTAGGTGAAAACGCCCTGGAATTTTTGACAATAATAATAGCTTATATTTATCTAGTGCTCTGTGGTCCCAATTTCATAATATTAACAAAGAATAAAATAGAAAGATGGGAACAAAAAATAGTTCAGTAAAACTAATCAATGTGTTAACCAAGTCTGAAAGTATACTCAATGTTCCATACCCTTAGCTCCCCACCTTTACTAGAAGGCAGATATTAAATCTTTTTTCAACTGTTTTCCTTGACTGATGGTGCAGATCTCAGGCCCCATCCAACAAGGACTGTATTGTGTTGCAGGGAAAGCAAAACTAGAATAAGGTCCTTCCAGAACTCCCAGGGCTTATGCCATGAATGAGACCTACCCTGGACTTGATATTCTAAATTCTGCAATTCATTGGATTGTAGTATTTAGGTGGATAGGCAGAGGCCCTGCAAAGATAATTAACTTATGTGAGGCAGAGCTAAAATAATGATCAGTTCTATCCTTTTACTTGTAAACCTGTCTGATTTTGCAGGGTTTCCAACCAAAGGAAATAATTCTTGCATTCATCCAGATTTAAAATAAATCATGAGCTAAATCTCTATCCTGTAAAAACTGATAGCATTATCTGGATAAGTTGCTCAATCTAAAAAGCCAAATGGATGATTTAAACCATGAAATTCATTTTTTGGGTCGTATTCATTCATTTTGATGTATATACTGTTCTTATTTATCAGAAAATCACCCAATCTCTGTCATGTCTTGTCTTCCACTTATGCTAATGTTTCAGTTACTCTCAACTGCACTAATGTTTTAAGAAGTTGTACCTATATGATGATATTTGTATAAAAATTAAGATTCTTTTTTTCTTCCCTGGAAGTAACTATCTCTAAGGCAGCTGCATGGTATAATAGATAGAATGCCAAGAATCAGGAGGAATTGGATTCAAATTTGGCCTCAGACACTTATTAGCTATATGACCCAGGATAAGTCATGTAACCTTTTTTTGCCTCATTTCCTTCATCTGTAAAATGTGCTGAAGAAAGAAATGGCAAAGTGTTTCTATGTCTTTGACAAGAAAAACCTAAATAGAATCACAATGAATTTGAAACAAGCAAACAACAAACTATCTCTTATGCTTCCTAAAAGGCATGGAAGTGGATAAATGAAGGAAATTATATATTTGATGTGATTCTTTTATTTTGACACCGTAACAGGTGCAAACTTAAAAATTTGACATGAGTCCTGATGATAGTAAGTTTTTAGTTTACCAGTAGCATCTTGAATCTGAATCTTTACAGGGGCTCTTACCCTCCCTCCCATGGAATGCTCTGTATTTGTCTTCTTCTTAGATTCTCTCTTTTTTCTTTAAGGCTGAGCTCCATTGTAATTTCTTACATGTGGATTTTTATTACTTCATTCTCTCCTAGTTCTTCTCCTACCTGTCTCCTTTGCTGGTTCATAACTATATCATGGTCCTTATAGGGACCCTCAAGATTATGATCTTGACCTACATCTATTCTTTCTCTACACTCTTTTGCCTCATCAACTCAAGGAGATTTAATTATTATTTCTCTGCAGATGAACCTCAGATATATCCAGATCCACATAGATGTGTGTGTGTATGTGTGTGTGTGTGTGTGTGTGTGTATATATATTGTGTGTATGTGTATATATGTAGATATTGTATATATATGTAGATATGAATGTATGTATATATAAATATGTATATGATAAAAGTATATATTTGTGGTTCTATGTCTATCTATATCTATTTATTATATATTTATATCTCCAATCTAATTGCTCCAATTCAATGCACATTTATTAAGCCCTCATTATATGCTAGCTATTATGCTAATACTTGAGGTTACAATTAATAAAAAAAAAAAAAAAGAAAGTTTCTGCCCTGAATGACTTTACAATCTACCAAAGGCAAGAACATGTACAAAAGAGACCAGAAACAAGAGAGAGGAGGCTGAGGAAAATGGAGTCAATCAAGCCTTTGCTTATTCCAAGAGAGCCTTTGTATAGTGGGATTGAAGCCAGGCAAGGCAGCAGATGCAAAGTGGAGCTTTGGGGAGCTAAGCTCCCTTGAACTTCACTGCTCCATCACCAATTGCCTTTTGAATATTTCAATATGAACATCCCATAGACATTTAAAACTCAAACTGCCCAGACCTGAACTTATTATCTTTGCCCTCAAAACTTCCCTTTCCCTAAACTTCCCTATTTCTTTTGAAGCAACACCATCCTTCCAGCCTCCCAAATTCATAATCTTGATATTATCTTGGACTCCTCATTCTCTCTTACCCCACATAGCAAACCAGTTGTCAAACTTTTCCCATTTCTCCTTTTCCAACATCTCTTGTATATGATCTCCCCCCTTTTTAACCCTCACAATTTCTTGCCTAAATTATTGCAAATAGTCTCCTCATTGGCCTCCCTGTCTCAAATCTTTCTACCATTTTATCCTCTATACTGCTGCCAAACTAAATTTCCTTAAGCACCGATTTGATCAAGTGACTCCTTCACTCAACTAACTCAAGTGGTTCCCTCTTGCCCCATAGGATAAAATAAAAACTATTCTGTTTTTCTGTTTTCTGAAAAGCCCTGCACAACTTGACCCTAATCTACTCTTCCAGTCTTCATTGGCTATTATTCACCTTTCTAACCTCTGTAATCCAGTCAAACTGTCCTTTCCATTCCTCAAATATTGTTCTGGGCACTGTGCTTAACTCCTTTTAAAAAAATTTCAATAGTATCTTATTTTTCCAATTATATAGAGTTTTCAGTTGAGTTCCATTTTTTCTCCTTCCTTTCCTTATTTCCCCCCTCCTCAAGGCAGCAAGCAGTCTGATATATTATATGCATATACAATCATTTTAAACATATTTCCATGGTGAAAATTATCTGCCATAAAAAGACAAGAAAAAGCATTTAAAGGAAGAGGAAGAAGGGAGGAAAAGGTGAGTGAGTGAACTTTACTCTCATCAGAATTGGTTCAAATAGTAAATAATTCAATAAGGATATAGAAATCTCTCTTATTCTGCAGGAAAATAGGAGAAGAATGGGATATGGGAAGTGGGGGAGGGTGATAAAAGAGAGAGCATATTGGAGGAAGGAGTGGTCAGTAGCAAAATATTTTTGAGAAGGGACTAGGTGAAAGGAGAGAGAGAATAAATGGAGGAAAATATAATTAACAATAGTGATTGTTAAAAAAATTTTGAAGCAAGTTTCTCTGATGGAATATTATTATTCTCTGGGAAATGATGAGCAGGATGCTCTCAGGGAAAAAAACCTGGAAAGTTCTCCATGAACAAAGTGAAATATACTATATGCAAAGTAATAGAAATGTTCTGGGATGACCAGCTGTAAATGCCTTTGTTATTCTCAGTAGTATATTTATCCATAACTACTTTGAAGAACTTATGATGAAAAATCCTCCCCATATTTAGGGAAGGAACTGAGTGTTTCTGAATACAGATCAAAGCATTCTCTATTTCTTAAAATATATAACAATAAATTTCCATTTCAAGAATGCATATATAATAATGGAAAAAATTAAAAAACATATTTCCATATAAGTAATGTTGTAAAAGAAAAATCTAAACAAAAGAGAGAAAACCACAAGAAAGAAAAAGCAAACAAACAAAAAAAGAGGAAAATAGTATGCTTTGATCTGTATCTCTTTGAATGTGGATGGCTTTTCCAACCCAAGTCTATTGGAATTATCTTGTATCATCACATTGCTGAGAAGAGTTAATTGATCATCACAAAATCTTACTGCTACCATGTACATATCCCTGGGATGTGGGGGTGAGGGAGCAAATCTAAGCAGCGGCAGTGATTAGACCCATGGAATACTCTGCCTTCTCTGTGGGTGGGGAATACAGTGATGATGCTCCTAACTACGACCAGCAGAAAATGGGTAGCATTTGAGTCTGGTGAAGATCCATGATCAGGTGTCAGCACCTATGACCATGGATCCCACAGTAGACATTGGCCTGGCTCCTAGCAGTGGCAGTTGGCAAGAATGAGGATCCTGGGGGAGGGATGCTGACATGGCCAGGGGCAAAGGTAGGTTTGTTGAAGCCATTATCTTACTCTCTAGAATTGATTGGTCATTCCATATTACGCCATTACAGTATCCAATGATCACAGGACAATTCTTCCCCAGAGAGGTTTTGGAAAAATAGAGGATGGCATTGTTGAAAAATGGCTAGCTTTCCTTCAGTAAGAGGGAAGTTTCTCTACTCAGCTCCAAGAATGAAGGGGAGGCAGTCCCTCAGAGGCCTCTAATTAGGCAACATCTTTTGTTCCCTGCAGGATCCGTCTTCCGATCTTCAGGTTCCTGATCGTTGGGACGATGGTGAGAAGAGTTTTAAACATTTTTTTTAAATTAAAAATTAAATTTAAAAATGTAAATAAATAAACAAATAAAATAAAATTAAAAAAAAATAAAGCGGTGTCGTTTGTCTTTCGGGGGTGGCCGTTGTTGCGAACAGGGCCAATCCCGTCTCGCATTTGCAGAAAGACATGTTCTCTGGGAGTGAGAGGTCCTAGTTGGTGTCCAGCTCCTACTAACTGGCTGGTGGGACAGGGAAATTTTTTTGGGGGGAATGATCCCAGCTTGGGACAGATTATATGTAAGAGAGCTATGACCTCTTAGTCTTTACTAGAGATGACCCTGACCCACCATAAGGATATGTGACCATAAAGGAATTGTCAGAATCTTTGCTTTAGCCTTAATGTTCCTGGAGCTTCTATTGTGAATTGCAAAGATTTCACTATCATTTACTTCATAGACCCAATTATTTAGATATGGAACTCAGTTCTTCTAAAGGGATGAGGCAAAAATCTGGATTCTTAGTCCTTCTTTTCCTATACTTAGTCATTCTGTCGGGAGCCATTCATTAAATACCTTTAAAAAAAACTTCTTCAAATATCATTAATACCAACAAGCTTAAAATGTTTGTGGCAGCCCTTTTTGTAGTGGCTAGAAACTGGAAAACGAAGGGATGCCCATCAGTTGGAGAATGGTTGAGCAAATTGTGATATATGAATGTTATGGAATATTATTGTTCTGTAAGAAATGACCAGCAGGATGATTTCAGAGAGACCTGGAGAGACTTACATCAACTGATGCTGAGTGAAACGAGCAGAACTAGGAGATCATTATACACTTCAACAATGATACTGTATGAGGATGTATTCTGATGAAAGTGGATATCTTCAGCAAAGAGAAGATCTAATCCAATTCCAATTGATCAATGATGGACAGAAATAGCTACACCCAGAGAAGGAACACTGGGAAATGAGTGTAAACTGTTTGCATTTTTTGTTTTTCTTCCCAGGTTATTTTTACCTTCCGAATCCAATTCTTCCTGTGCAACAACAACAACAAAATTAGGTTCTGCACATATATATTGTACCTAGGATATACTATAAGATATTTAATATGTATGGGAATACCTGCCATCTAGGGGAGGGGGTGGAGGGAAGGAGGGGAAAATTCGGAACAGAAGGGAGTACAAAGGATAATGTTGTAAAAAATTACCTATGCATATGTACTGTCAAAAATGTTATAATTATAAAATTAATAAAAAAATACCAACAACCTTGTTCAGATAAATCACTATTGAATCTGAGGCATCTAGGTGGCACAGTGGATAGAGTGCTAGGCATGGGGTTAAGAATACCAAAGTTCACATCTAGCCTAAGACCTTTATTAGCTGTAAATTTTGGGCAAATCTTAAAGTTCTGTTTGTCTCAGCTTTTTTCAACTATAAAATGGAAATAATAATAACACCGACTTCACAGGGTTGTTGGAAAGATTAAATGAGATAATATCTATAATGGAATTTATTCCATTTTGTTTTACTTTTTATTATTCAGAATATTTTCATGATGCAATATCTCCCCTCCCCCTTCAAGAATTTATTCATGATTTACACCTTCCAAGTGCCTGGCACATAGTAGGCTTTCATTGGATGCTTCTTCCCTTCCCTTCCCCTGTCATTGCATATTCTTATCGAATGTCATTCCTTTGCAATTGCTGACTACATTTTCTTTGGTTGACTGTTGAATGACCAATGAATATGTCATTTCATTCCAATGTTAGACCTAACTATTAAAGAACTAAGCTGATCCACTCTATAAGACTAGATTAGTTAAATTAAACATCTTTTCAAAATAGTGTTCAAGAGGAGAGAACATAGAACAGGCAAATTTTGATGAAGGAGAAGCTGGGAAGGCAAGTCAGGGGAAAGAGAAGAACCCTAGGACCAGAAGACTAGTATACCCTTTGGCTAGAGACAGCATCAAACTGGTTGGGGTTGGTCAGAGTGAGCATAATGGCTTTTAATCTCCCGGGAGGCAGGGAAACAATTTCTAACAGCACAAGAGAACAATTTTGCTGAATAAAGAAATATTATCTACATTTTCCAGAAGTCTGAAACTCTAAAGGGAGTTTGCCAAGCTTGAGCCATGAATAGATGACAAGGCTAAAAAGTCATTCTGACCTAATGAAATTTTCTTTAAAGCAAACCAGAAATTTAGGGCAAAAATTCTAATGTCTCATGAGGGCTGGTTCGATGTGGAAAGTTTTGAAAAAACACTGTCCTTTCAAAAGTTTCTGCAGATTCAGCATGTTGCTGGCCGCTTTTGGGTTTTCTTCCATTTTGTTTTACTTTTTATTATTCAGAATATTTGTATGATGCAATATCTACTTTCCCCCCTCAAGGATTTATTCATGATTTACTCATTCCAAGTCTTTACAATGCTTTGTTTCCAGGAACATCAGAGTCTGCCCAGCAGGCGCATCTTTCTATTTGCTTCTCCCTTGCTTCCTCTCTTCTCTCCAAAAGGACCAGAAACTCATAAGTGATGGTCTTTCTCCTAACTCTGATGGGTTAATTCACTCAACTTTGTCCCTGCTCTAGGGAATGAGTTATATTGAGCAGTTGATCAGTGGTAATATGTTCAACCAACCCATGTATTTATATCTATAATGAAAGCATTTCAGTGGTATAATAGATAGAGAACTGGATCTCTATTCAGGAAAATTTGAATTCAAATCTATTGTCAGTTATATCTTTGTGGCTCTGTGCATTACAACCACCATCTAAAAAATAGAGATACTAATAGCATCTATTGAGATTAATCTGTAGAGTTGTATTTCCATATAGGGACAAAGAGTTAGAGAAAGATCATGTCAACTGACTGAGTTAGTTATACAAAAT
The DNA here is from genome assembly GCF_048593235.1 of Sminthopsis crassicaudata. NCBI lineage: Eukaryota > Metazoa > Chordata > Mammalia > Dasyuromorphia > Dasyuridae > Sminthopsis > Sminthopsis crassicaudata. The sequence continues at coordinate 442,261,036 of NC_133619.1, forward strand.
AAGATATTGAGCTGCTGAATGATAAACTGATAAAAATCAACCCAAAATAAGAAAGATAAGAAGATAACTATTAACACTGAGTGTGTAGGCTTAATGAATTAATTAATATTAACATTTCTTCCTTAATGGAGTAGTTTTCTCCTATTTTTGAACATGAGCTATATGATGAGGGAGGGGGATCATGTCAAAGAGGAAGATACAATGGGAGGACTAAAAAGTCTATTAATTTTGTCATCCCAGACAGTTGGGGTAAAGGAGGGGACCTTGTGCTTCAGAATAAGAAATAAAGGGCTCATTCCTGAGCCTTTAAGTGCAGATCTGCCCAGAGTCTGCCCATGAATAAATCATTCATTTCTTCAAGAACTATAAATAAACCAACTTACTTCATAACTTCTGAGTCTTTTTTTATCTTTATAGCATATTTCTAATAAAACATATTAGGTGCTTAATAAATGCCCATTTATTCTTCACTTGACTGTTAAAAAATTAATTTGTTGTTTCCCTTGAGTCCATCTTTACAATGCTGCTCTCATACTTCTTTATTTTATGACACAGACTGAGGGGGCCATGGAAGGATTTACAATTGTGTTAAAAATTATGTTTAAGTGAAATTAAGTATTGTGAAATGTCTGTCACCAAGTGAAAAATTTGAGATACTGTTTCAGTGTTGTGAGGAAAGATCTTTGTAAATTATTTGGTGCTATGTAAGCATTAGCTATAATTACATATTATGGACAATCTGGAGTTCTTAATTTGAGTCAATTCAATTCAGTGCTCTGGACTTGGAGTCAAAAAGTCTGTTCAAAGTCCAGTCACTTAATGATATTGGGTAAAATCACTTGAACTTCCTTGTTTTCAAGATTCTCTTCCTTGGAGGTCTCTATGCAGAGAAGGGATAACCACATCTTTTTGTGGGTTACTATAGGAATTCATGAATGAGCTGGGCTAGATCTCCTCTAAGGTCACTTTCAACTCTGAAATTCTATGATTATGCTGTCAGCTTCACCTTGACATTCATTCTGTGTTCCAATGACACTGGATTTCTGGCTGTTCCATGAATTAGATATATCATCTTTTAGGGGCAGCTAGGTAGCTCCAGGAAGCACCAGGAAGACCTGAGTTCAAATTTGATCTCAGACACTTAATACTTCCTAGCTGTATGATTCTGGGCAAGTCACTTAACCCTAATTGCCTGGGGGGGAGGAGATATAGCATCTTTTAGCTCCTGGCATTTTTTACTGCTGTCCCCTCTGCATGGAATGCTCTCCCTCTTCCACTCTAACTTCCCTGACTTCCTTTAAGTTCCAACTAAAATCTTACTTCCCATAGGAATTCTTAATTCTAATGTTTTCCTAGTGACTTTCTATTTATTCTGTAGATATCTTAGTTTATATCTACTTGTTTGCACTTTGTATCTCCCTTTTTGAGAATAGGAACTGCCTTTTGATTCTTTTTGAACCCCAGTGCTTAGGACAATGCCTGGCCCATGGTAGGCATTTCATAGGTATTCAATGATTAATTTATTGATCTGTGAAATGAAACCATGGTGTAGAGAAGCCTTCCAGGTTTAAATTCATGATTTCATGATCCTATAAATTAAAATTAATTGAACAAATATTCACTAAGAATCTGCTATTTATAGAATGGTATACTAAGAAATAGGGAAAAATGTTTTTTTTGTTTTTGTTTTGTTTTTGTTTTTAAAGTCAAAGTCTTAGCCTTCAAGGAGAATATGTAATCTAAGTGACGAATAAAGAACACTGCACATGAGTCTTGTATAAAAGCAGATAAAAGCACAACTAAAGAATGTCATTTGAGGAAGGAGCACATTTGATACCAGGTTTAGGATGAGCTAGGGACAAGAACCCTAAAAGCCCCTGCCATAAATGCTCACAAAGTCACAAATAACCTAATAAAACAAAATTGGGAGACTTAGATCCTAGTTATGATAGTGCCAACAATTATAATGTCTTGAGCAAGTCTTAATCTATTAGAAATATTGTTTTTTCTATATATGGAAGAGTAATTGAATCCAAGAAAGGGAATCTCTGAGACATTCTAGTGCAAAACTCTTATTTAAAAAATAAAAGGAAAAAAAGAAGCTGAGAGAAACTGACTGCCTATGCCCTAATAGATTTAAGGAGCAGGGAGCTAAGACTGGAATCCAGACTTATTGACTGAAAAATTCAGTGCTTTTACTTTTATATGCTGCTTGACTCTACTTTTTTATTTAATGGATTTTAATGAAGGCAGATAACCGGACACTTTCTCCAAGTATATTCTGTTACAGGTCTAAAGAAACCTTGATGATGCTCTAGTTCAAGGATTCTTAATTCTTAATCTGGGGTCCATGGACTACCAAGTGATCTGTGGATAAATTTTAATGGGGCTGTAAAGTTAAATGGGAAAACATCATATTTATTATCACTAACTTTTCATTGAATTTTTGTAATTTCTTCAGTTACAATTGTTTTTCTGAGAATGCATTCATGAAACATTATTCTTAGAAGGGGTTCCTAGGCTGCTGATGGAGCCCATGACACAGAAGAGAGAAAAAAAAACTAAGGATCTCATTAAACTTTCTGCTGTTTCACAGATAAGAAAATGGAAGTCTACAAAGGTTGAGCCAAGATCACATAGATAATAAATAATAGAGCCAGAAATTAATTTAAATATTATAAATTCAAACTAGTCTTCAGGAAAAAATATAAATATGTTTGGTCTTCATTGTAGGATAGGAATATAGATTGGACTTTTACAATTTATAGTCTTAGAAAGTTATTTGGGGATATTGATAAGCTAAATAACTTGCCCATCAGTATATATCAGAGGGAAAATTTGAATCTGGGTCTTCCTGTTCAGAGATTCTGATTATCTCTCAATCTATTTTACTAGGCTGCCCCTCTTGATAATACTATTTATTATAAAAATAAAATGGAGAGGAAGCTAGGTTGCAAAATGGACAGAGCATTGACTCTGGATTCAGGAGAAACTAAGTTCAAATCTAGCCTCAGATACTTATTTACCTATGTGACCCTAAGCAAATCCCTTAACCCCAGTGCTTAATTAAAAAAAAAAAAAAAGGAACTAGATCTCTGCTGAAGAAGTTTAGTAGAACTAAAGTCCTTCAAAGAGCTCATAATAAGGTGAGCCCATCCCTATGGCAGAGCAATAGATATATGAGAGTATAAGTCAGCATTATAAACTTTATAAGTGCTATATTATATGTGAATACGTTCAATAAATGAAATATATTTCCATGTTTTGTAAACTTTGTCCAAAATCATCCTTCTGATGTATTCCCATGGCGTACAAGTGACTCGAGTTCTCAAAGGCCAAACCAGTAGAAAATAAGCGACAATATGGAAAAATTACGACTGATACTAGAACTATCATTTGACTATACCTTAGCCAAGGTTTGAAGATTAATTTAGCTATATAACTAATTAATTAAACTTTAGGTTAATTTAACTTTTAAAACCTGAATAGGTCTGGTTTCTAACATATGTTTAAGCTAAGCTGTATTTGCTTGGTAAGATTGTGCAACCAAATGGCTAGGGGTATGAGAGAGAAATTAATCAGAAACAGAAAAGAAAGTGAAGTTTAAGCCAATATAAAATTAGAAATATGGGACTGAACTTCTCATTTGATGAGAGGTATGAAAACAAAACAACAATATTAATACAAACTTGCCACATTAGTGATGAGAAATCAGAACATCAAGGTTACTTTAGTCCCAATTCTATAGAATTCCAATAAAATAATAAGGGAGATATACAAGTAAAAAAAAATCCACATTAATATCATTGGGTTAACTTTTTATCTTGTTTAGCTCTTCAGGGAAATCTTTGTAGCATTACACAGGATGCAAATTTGGTCCAAAAATCCAATAAAAAATTCAAGGATGGAGAAAAAAAAAGAGAATTGCAGAATGCTTTTGTAGCTGTATTCAGATCAAGAGTTTAGCATTTAGTTCTTTAGGGTAATAGAACTACTCGGCTTCATCGTACTGTTTACCCACAATGAACCCAAGGGGTTTTCCTTAACCAGACAAGACAGAACAACACAACCCAATTATAGCAACAAGACATGTAGCCTGATGATCTTTTTCCCTCTAATAAGAAGGAAATACCTCTAATAAGAGGTTATTTTATAATAAAGTGCTAATAAAAGTCCATAAGTTTGGACACAATATTTTTCTATGAATTAATATGTAAAAAAATAAAAGAATCCGCATCATCAAGCTAGGAAAATAAACAAAGCTGTTATAAATGCATCTGCAAATGAGGCAATGTGATATACCTTATTACAAGATCTGATCAGGTAATTATCCTTTTCCCTGATGCAGCATAGACCCTGGCTTTATATCATGATATATTGCCTTTGCATTATACTAAATCTATCTTGTAGCTTTGACAAAGGTTAATTTAAAATTTTTAAATTAACAACCATTTTCTCTGCTGTCCATCCTATAAACCTGAAGGAAATATCTAATCAGAGGACCACTTTGTCTTAGCTTTAAGCTGTATAAAATGGTGACAATAAGTAAGTCTGGTCATATTTATCAGGTTGCATTTATTATAGAAAAATGGATTACCATGTGTTCTCCATTGGATGGTTCAGAAAGACCTTTGGTGATGGTGCTGAGATGCACTTCATTGTCTCAGACCTAGGGGTGGCAGCCCTGTATGACTTGGCATTGGTCCACCCCTGACTTTCATACCTCTCCTGTCCCTGCAGGAGCTGGAGAGGTCCAACTGAGAGGGGTTAAATGGGTCAGGGAGCCAGTCCAGCTGGGGGTCATTAGCAATCAAGGGCCAGCATAAAAAGGCAGCAGGAGACTAAGGGTCTCTGCCTGGCTTGGCTCTATGTACCATCTGGACTGGGGGGGAAAAGCTGCTCATTGCTGATAAGTGAACTCTGCTGAGGCTGGCATTTTTTTTTTTTAATCATGGAGCTCAAATCCCCTTCTTCGAAAAACAACTTGCAGACTTTGGATTCTGTAGTGCTTGGTTTCCAATATAGACTTTTCTATTGTTTAATAGTTTTCCCTCTGGGGAATATAGACAGAAGGGGTAAAGGAATGAGGTATTTTCTTGACCCAATTTCAGTTCCTTACCCAACTGGGCTCAATAATCTATATAGACTCCTGATTTGGGCACTAGTGCTTTTTTTGTTTCAATTTAAATTTTCTCTGAAGTGTGAATTTAACAATTATCAATAAACATGAACATTCTGGTATATAAAGAACAAAACAAAGTAGACTGTGAATCAATGAATGTTGGTTGGATACAATCTGTTTTACTAGTCCTTTACCTTTTTTGTCCTGTTAGTTTCAATATGTATAATCAGATTAATCTACGTATATTATACAATAACCTTCTTGGTACACAGAACACCTGTATTATATGATAGGACTCATGATTAATAACAAATCTAAGCTCTGAAATATAAAAATGAGTATAATCTAAGATGAAAAAAGAAAAAATCAATCAGCTCAAGTTATGCCATGTTTGATTTGGTCATTTTAAAAATTATGATTCTAAAAAAATTTAAATGTTCTTTTTTTAAGGTGGTTTTTATAAAGACGCTTAAACCCTATCTTAGGTGCCTGGTCAGTGTCTTAGCTCACATACAGGGGCTACAGATTCAACATTCAAAGACAGAGCTGTCCAGAAGTAACCTGAGAGCTCAAAGGGCCCTCAAATATAACCTACTGTAGAAGTTGGCAATTGTTAACTTCTTTCTTCCTTCCTTCCTTCCTTCCTTCCTTCCTTCCTTCCTTCCTTCCTTCCTTCCTTCCTTCCTTCCTTCCTTCCTTCCTTCCTTCCTTCCTTCCTTGCTTCCTTGCTTCCTTGCTTCCTTCCTTCTTTCCTTCCTTCCTTCCTTCCTTCCTTCCTTCCTTCCTTCCTTCCTTCCTTCCTTCCTTCCTTCCTTCCTTCCTTCCTTCCTTTCCTTCCTTCCTTCCTTCCTTCTTTCCTTCCTTCGATTCATGTTCATCTTCTTCTCCCCTTTTATTCTCCTTTCTTCATTATCATTTTCTTCATATTTGTCAGTCTTCTTCTTCTTCCTCTTCAACTGGGCAATGAAAAGAAGGTAAAGATTCTGAGAGATAGAAATAAGATGGAGTAAATTCCAGGGATAGGGACATCCCTGATATTAATTGAAAAATGTTGATAATATTGCTCTAAAAAAATTCTATTCAAAGATTAGTACAAAAATGGCTTTTCTTCCTTAAAAGGTTTCCAGGTCTTCTATCTAGTTCAACTGTTTCTGATGTTTCAGGATCTAACTGTTGTTGTTTTTTTTTTTATCTTGTCACATTAAAAATGTCTGTAATCCATATTCAGTTTAATTATGATGACCAGTGTTATTCCTAGACAACAGATAATGGAACCCACTAAGTCTGTGATTTTATGAACTTTTGACCTCCCAGGACAGAGGTAGGAAATTACAGATGCAGACCACTATATTTCTGTTGGATATTTTCTCTTTATCAAGTGATTTTAAATAATTTTTTCTTTGTTATAAGGAAAGGTTCAGTGAGTTGGAGGCCATATATGGGGAACTGTTCAGTCATTTTTTTCAGTCATGGCTGATTCTTAGGACCTTATTTGGGTTTTTCTTGGTAGTGATACTGGAGTATTCTTTCTCCAGTTCATTTTATAGATGAGGAAACTGAGGTTACATGCTTGCTCAGGATCATACAACTTTACGATAACATTTGAACTCAGAAAGATGAATTTTCCCAGTCCTAAGCCTGGCACTCTATCTATTGTGCCATCTAACTGGGGAAAGGACTGGTATAAAAAACAAGTTATTAGGAAAACTATTAAGAAACTTGGCCTATGACTTACCTCCAAATAGCAAAAACAGCTAAACCACAATGGATGTTCATTTTTGAGAAGTTATACTTCTGAATTTATGTTCAATATTAAAAATTATTAGGTATCTGCTATGAATAAGGCACTCTTCTAGAGAGTGAAGAAACAAAGATGAAAAATGACATAGTACTTGCCCTCTGGGAGACTGATCTGACAGGGAGTGAATGACTTGTACACAAATAAGTATTTTCCAAGATAGAATGTGATAAAAACAAAGGAGAGCTCCAGATAAAACATCCTAAAATTTTATAACAAGGGTGATAGCATTTTCAGTTGAGGTCAGAAGGCAGGGAAGAATATTGAATATGCATCCCAATCTTTTTCTTTGGGCATATTTTAAAAATTGTTTAAACAAACTATTCTAATCATGAGCTAAATATATTAATTCTGCTTGGTCTCTTAAATGTCTAAGCAATTTTTGAATTTTCTCTTTCCCTCTCTTTGTATGTACACACACATACATGCATACATACACATATATCTATACATATATGTGTCTATAAAGAGATATATACACACATATTCATAGGTATATGTGGTGCAATGGATAGAACACTACTTAAAATCAGGAAGACTTCTTTTCATGAGTTCATGAGTTCATGACAGACACTTGCTAGAAAGTCACTTAACTCTGTCTCAGTTCCTCATCTGTAAAATGAACTGGAGAATGATACGGCAAACAACTCTAGTAGCTTTGCCAAGAAAACCCCATAATGGGGTCATTAAGAGTTGGATACAATTAAAATAACTGAAAACCAACAACATAAAAATATGTATGCATGTATATATATATATATATATATATATATATATATATATATATATCTGCATATACACACATATAATATACAAAATCAACTATGGTGTCTATTAGTTAAAATAGACTATCATGGTTTTTTAGGTATGAAGTTATTGTCTTCTAATTATAAAGTGTGGGGGGTAAAAGGCTTTTTTCAAAATCCATTGCAAGATGTAGTATATTTGTAATTGTGTTGAATTTGCCTTACCTTTTAGCAAGTGCTAGTCTGAATATTTTAAGAAGATTAAAGAAGCTTGATAATTGTTTGGGTTAAAAATCCCAATTTTTAGGATGCAAAGAGACTATATGGCACCCTCTGATCCTTGAACTCATGAGTTTGCTTGTGTCAGTCACCTTTAATCCCTCTTTACTAAAAAAAAAACAACAACAAACAAACAAAAAACAACAACAAGTAAATGGTAGCTTTGAAATAGAGGCATATCATAAAATATTGCTCTGATCCAATATTTCACAATAATATCATTGACATATTATTAAAGAAAAGTCCTACAATAGTATTATGAAACCCTACTGAAAACTATTTGGCCTATGGTCCATTGAAACTCATTGTTCTTTAGAACCTAGGTATTATGGAATTAATTGTCCTCTGAAATAATTTGATGAATCTTGCCTTTCTTTAGAGCCAATTAACAACTTTGGGTCAGTATATCTATATGATATTTCTGAATAATAAGGATATGGCGCACTTAAGCTCATCTGAACTAGAAACATGCCAATTATAGTTTACTTATTTTAGAAGCTTATTACTTCAAACACATCAAAATATGCATTTGAAAATTGACTTTTATAGTTATCAAGCTGTACATACCTTTTGATCGAGCAGTGTTTCTATAGGGCCTATATCCCAAAGAGATATTAAAGAAGGCAAAGGGACCCACATGTGCAAAAATGTCTGCAGCAGCCCTTTTCATAGTGGCTAGAAACTGGAAAATGAGTGGATGCTCATCAGTTGGAGAATGTTGAGTAAGTTATGATATATGAATGTTAAGGGATATTATTGTTCTATAAGAAATGACCGACAGGATGATTTCAGAAAGGCCTGGAGAGACTTACATGAACTGATACTAAGTGAAGTGAGTAGAACCAGGAGATCATCATATACTTCAACAAGAATACTATATGATGATCAATTCTGATAGACGTGGCTCTCTTTAACAATGAGGTGAACCAAATCAGTTCTATTTGTTCAATAATGAAGAGAACCATATACATCCAGCAAAAGAACTTTGGGAAATGAGTGTGAACCACTAAATAACATTTTCACTCCCTCTGTTTTTGTCCGCCTGCATTTTTGATTTCCTTCTCAAATTAATTTTGCCTTATTTCTAAGTCCGATTTTTCTTGTGCAGCAAAATAACTATAAATAGGTATACATATATTGTACTTAATATATACATTAACATATTTAACATGTATTGGCCTACTTGCCATCTGGGGAAGGGGGGGGAAGAAGGGGAAAAATTGGAACAAAAGGTTTTGCAAGGGTCAATGCTGAAAAATTACCCATGCATATATCTTGTAAATAACTGACTTTTATATGAATAAACAGAAATATATTTAAAAATTCCTGTGAATTTCCCCCCAGTAATTTGATGTCATATTCACTGTGTTCCTACATATCTTTTTCCCCTTGTATATATTTGCTCCTTGTATATGTACCAAGAAGATGGTTATACCAAAACACATCTTTTAGATAGCTATTACCATTTGGTGCTGGGACTATGAAATGTTATTGTTTGAAAAAGTTATTTTGATCTAGAAGCTATCATTTTTAAAGGTGCTTAACCTTCTCAAGGTTATTAAAAACAATTTCTCTCTATATCTAGCACTAAAAATAAGTAAATGGAAAATTTCATAGTATTTCAAGCTACTTTAGAGATCATTGATCCTAACCCTGTTCTTACTTCATTGACCACTAACTGTAAGTGTCCCCCTTTTTAGATTCCTACTCAATCTTTGTTCCTGAAATTCTCTTTTGACCTTTAAGCTTAAGACCTTATTGGGTAGCCATTACCAGGACTACCCCAAAATCCTTACCAAATGTCCTTGGGCAGAGTGAGCCTTAACAACTAAGATAACAAAATCCAACTCCATCCTGCCTACACAGACACATAGGAAGGAATAGTTGTGAAATCTATTTGAGTCCCTGAAAATTTAATGTCTGAGGGTTACTAAGGAATGTCTCATTGGTTTAATATCCTGAAATATGGCAACTCTGAGCTGGAGGTGAAACAAGAGTGAAGTATGACAGGGTAATAGGACTACTTATGAGGCTTTTATTTATTATTAATGAAGTAAACAGAGGCATTTGTTAGGAAGCATGAGGAAGGAACACAGCAAGCATGTTGGTGATTTCCCACCTACATCAGATAAAACATGAAAGGGCAGCTCTTAATTACAGCCAAATATTAGCAGGGACTCCTGGGAACTCATCATACCATCTCAAGGTCTACATTCATGAAAATTTAAGCAATGTCTAAAAACATGTTAATTTGTTCTTTGTTTATTTCTTTCCTGCTAGACTAATTTATTCCAAAGGACTTTGGTTCTCAAGCGCTAATATATTGATCAGGCCCCATGCAGCACTGTTAACAGTCTGGGGAGGAGATTTTGGTAGAAAACAAAAGTCTTCCTTGTTGTTTTCCTTATATGATTAACATTTATTTATGATGCTTGGAATGCTTCCAGTTTCATACAGATTTGCATATCTGTCTTTCAGAGCAGTGGTTAGCTTCATGTAAATCTAGTAGTAAAAGGAAGAAATGCATTTGGGCTCTTCCAAAAGCCAGTCAGGGCAGATAGAGAGCCCCGAGGATAATTTTACATTTTCTATGCCAGGTGGCTGAATCTAAGAAACCAAAATGTTTTCTTTTTAAAGAAATTTTCAGCATTAAAAACCGATGGCTATACTTTTTTCCTGTGCCACGAAAAGAGAAAGTACATGCAGATTTTGTAAGAGAATATATAAAATTCATAATAGATTATGAATAAGAAATGATAGGGAAGGGAAAATACTAGTTGTTTATCACTTAAATACATTTTTACTGTGTGTTTGTTGATCTTTTTTCTTCATTTCATAGTCTCTTTAGAATTTATTTCATAGACATGTTTATAAACTACATTATTAATGAAAAAGTTTTTGTAATTTATATATGCATCTGAAAATATGAAAGCTCATTTAAACTATATTGTTTGTCCCTCGTTTTTGAAGAGGACCAGTGACATTGCAGGTGATGTCTTGACTTTTGGGTGGATTGGATTTAAGCGAAGCAGAGTTGAACAAAGTCATTACTCTTTCTTCCAGAATCATTGAGGTCCAGTGGCTGGACAAACATTAAGATGACTGGCAACGGCCAGAGATGCATTTTTGATGTCTGCTTCAGCTATTATCAAGGCCACTGGAACAAATTGTTCTCACCTGCCCATTCTACCAGGTAAAGTCTCTACATTGCTTCACATTGGGGAAAACATACTTTTAACTCACTGGAATATTTGAGACCTATAAGTTACCCTCAATCTGGTTTAGCCATCTGCTAAGAGGGTTTTATTGGAGTGTGGCTATGGGGCATGCTACAGCTTTTTGGAGCCACAGGAGAGTTGGGTGATAGGTGGACACCAAAGGTGGATGAGCAAGTCTAAAAAGGGGGAGCAGACTACTAGAGCTAGTCCTTCTGAACACCCCATACACCTCTATATACTGTATAAAGGAAGCAGGGCTATTTTTAAAGTGAGGTAGTAGGAGTTTTGAAGGAAATATAAAATCTTCAGTTTGGTGTTCAAAGCCCTTCATGACTTTCTCCTGCTGCTTTTCCAGTCTTATGCCTTGTGCCCTAAGATCCTATGACACTGGCTGCCTTGCTGTTTCTCATATAAGGTACTCTTATCTCCAGATTTAGGCATTTTCACTGACCATTTCCCCATGCCTAAAATGCCTTCATTCCTCATCTTTGCCTCCAAGCTTCCTTTAGTTCTCTTCTAAAATACCTCTTTATCTTTCTTCTTTCCTCCTCCTCTCTCTCTTTTAATAATAGTTTTTAAATTTTCAAAATACATGCAAAGATAATTTCCAACATTCACCCTTGCAAACCCTTGTTTCAATTTTTCCCCTTCTTCCCCCAGCCCCTCCCCTAGACAGCAAGTAATCTGATATAAAACATGTACAGTTCTTCTATGCATATTTACATAATTATCATGCTGCACAAGAAAAATCAGATCAAAAAGGGAAAAATGAGAAAAAAACAAAAACAAGCAAACAACAATGAAAAAGGTGAAAAAAACTATGTTGTGATTCACATTCAATCCCCAAAACCCTTTTTCCGGATGCAGATGTATCTCTCCATCACAAATCCATTAGAACTGGCTTGAATTACCTCATTATTGAAAAGAGTCATATACATCAGAATTGATCATTACATAATCTCATTATTGCTGTGTAACAGTGTTATCTTGGTTCTACTCACTTCAGTTAGCATCAGTTTATATAAGTTTCTCCAGGCTTCTATGAAATCACCCTCCTGTCATTTCTTATAGAACAATAATATTCCATAACATTCATATAACATAACTCATTCAGCCATTCTCCAACTGATGGACATCCATTCAGCTTTCAGTTCCTTGCAACTACAATGAGCACTGCCACAAACATTTTTGCACATGTGGGTCCCTTTTCCTTTTTTATGATCTCTTTGGGATGCAGACCCAGTAGAGACACTGCATGATCAAAAGGTATGCACAGTTTGATAGCCCTTTGGGCATTTTGTTCTCCAAATGGCTGGACAAGTTCACAACTCCAACAACAATGTATTAGTGTCCCAGTTTTCCCACACCCCTTCTAACATTTATTATCCTTTGCTTTCATCTTAGCCAATCTGAGAGGTGTGTAATGATACTTCAGATTTGTCTTAATTTGCATTTCTCTGATTGATAATTATTTAGAGCATTTTTTCATATGATTAGAAATGGTTTTAATTTCTTTGTCTGAAAATTGTCTGTTCATATCCTTTGACCATTTATCAATTGGAGAATGGCTTGTACTCTTATATGTTGGAGTCAGTTCTCTCTATACAAAATACCACTTTCTACAGAAAGCTTTTCCAATCCTTCTTAATTCTAGTGCCTTCCCTTTGTTGACTACATCTAGTTTGTTCTGTATATGGTCAGTCTATACAATTGTTTACATGTTGTCTGTTTTATTAGATTCTATGTTTATTTAGAATAGGGACTGTCTTTTGCCTTTCTTTGCATCTTCAGCACTTGATTGACTGATTTAACTTCCTGAACCCTTAATTTTTTTACCCATATGATGAAAGAATTAGACTAGATGGCTTTTGAGCATCTTCTAGCTCTAAATCTATGATTTTTATGATTCTGTGCATGGAGGTTGTATCTTTCCCTAAACGAAGTCCTTTACTGTCTTGTACTTATGTATTCTGTCCATGCTTTGGCCTTGTTTTGTCTGAGCCTGCTTAGTTAAATCCTTTTTTCTCAGAATACTTCATTCCTGACATTTCTGAGGCACTGAAAGCCTCTGCCTCCTTGGACATTGCTCCTTCTCAAGAAAAGCCATTCTTTCCTTTGAAGAAGTTTTGCTCTTAGGACCCTCCGAAGAAGTTCACAAAAATACACTTCTTTTTTGAAGCAGACTTATCTCTATTCAGAAAGATCTGGACCTTGAAGTGCTCTCATTGGGTGGGCACTATGTCAAGGAATCATTTCCTTCTTCTGTAGAACAGTCTGACTTCAATCTATGGAGCATCTGGGAGCTTGAAGGATCCTTCCATCAAATCCTCATCTCCCTCCCCCAAGTTGCTTTCCCTTTTGCTTGGGGGAAAAGGATTCTAAATTGATTTTATCCCAGGTGAACAGATTCCCAGTTATACCTCTTCTGCTAGGTAGATACTTGTGTAAAACTATCACTTTCTTTGAAAAAGATAAACTGAGGAAAGAAGTCTGAAGGCAAAGAAAGTAAATTAGCAAGCAAATTAACAATAAAACCTATACCATCACAAGATAACCTAATGTTCTTACTAGTCTTTTACACTCAGCATTTAGCTGAATCAGAAGGATAATTTAAAATTCTCCTGAAATCTATTTATTTTTAAAAGACGGAAAACCAAAGTGTCAACTAATGACATTATTCTCCCCATCACAAAATTTAAATTACCCAAAACTAATAAAGGAAATTTGAAGAGAATGTCTTTGACCGTTTGGAAAAATTGACTTCAAAAAGCTTTGAATTTTTACTTTAGTGAAACATAAACAAATTTAGATCATTGTTTGAGAAACAGTTTAGAACATTCATGTAAATATATTATTTAAACCTCCTGTGCCATATGGTTTTTCTGCCACAAAATAGGATAGGGGATATAAAGCTCATCCCATGAAAATGAATTAACTTCTTCTAAGAGATATGCTTTGCACTCTGGACAACTGAAACCAGGTGAAGATATTTAAGCATTCAGGCTCAAGGGGAATGGGGGGCTATCGTCAGGCATGGATCCCAAGAGGGCTAGCTCTGTTAGACTAACTCTTCAATAACAAAATAATTCATTAAGAAAACAATAGCTACAGTGCTTACTTTTGCTTTCTCCTTAGAAGCAATATAACAAATGATATAGAGTGAGGGTGAAAAGAAACACTATCTAAATATAGATTAAGTATTCTTTTATGATTTAACTATTATAGCTCAGTTTAACTTTGTACCTAGATAAGTCATTATTTTTCTGCCTATATCTGGTAACGTCGAAGACATTTGCATTATTTTCAACTGTCTTTATTTTAATTTATTTCCATGATTTCTCTCTCCTTCTCTGTCTCTGTCTCTCTCTTTTTCTCTCTCTCTTTCTGTTTTCCCCCTCCCCCATCCCTTTCATTTCCTCCTCCTTCTCCTTCTGCTCTCTTTCTCTGTCTCTGTCTCCCTCCCTCTCCCTTTCTCTCTTTTTGTCTCTGCCTCTAATTCTGGGTCTTTCTTTTTTTCTCTCTCTTCCATTTCCTCCTCTCTTCTCTCTCAGTCTCTTTGTCTCCCTCCATCCTTCTCCTTCCACCTCCTCCTCTTGTTCTTGTTCTTCTTGTTCTATTTGTTCTTCTTTCTCTCTCTGTCTCTGTCTCTGTCTTTGTCTCTCTCTCTCTCTGTCTCTGTGTCTCTCTCTGTCTCTGTGTCTCTGTCTGTCTGTCTGTCTCTCTCTCTCTCTTTCACACACACGCACATACACATCTCTCTTTCAACAGGGAATTGAATGTCTATTTATTGAATTTCTATTATGTATGGTTGTGTGTTAGGAACTGTAGGGATACAAAGATGAATAATAGGTGTCAGTAACTTTCTTGATACAGCCCTAATTTTCCTAATCTTAACTGCTTCTAATTTGTCTCTACAAGGACATAAATGGTTTTTCTTTCTTAAGTTTCTTAGTACCAGAGTGCTTACAGAGAGACTTCATGGCAGACTTGGAAAGAATTTGAATTAGAAGGTGTGGGACCAGATAGTTCAATGGATAGAACACCAGATCTGGAATCAGAAAGACATGTCTTCTGAGTTCAAATCTAGTCTAAGGTATTTACTAGGTGTACTCTGGATAAATCACATAACATCATTTGTCTCGGTTTCCTTATCTGTAAAATGAGCTGAAAAAGGAAATCTTCACCTCATTTTAAAGAAAACTCCAAATGAGATCATAAAGAGATGGCTGGGACTAAAAAAAAATGACTACATAAACAAGCAAAAAACCCAAAAAAGTCCCAAGCCCTAGATAGATGGCTAGGGACAAACAACTTAATTGAATCTCAGTTTCCTAGTGTAAAACAGGCTAATAGTATTTGGATTTTTTTATTAGAGCTTTTTATTTGCAAAACATATGCATGGGTAATTTTTCAGCATTGACCCTTGCAAAACTTTCTGTTCCAAATTTTTCCCTCCTTCCCCCCACCCCCTCCCTTAGATGGCAGGTAGTCCAATATATGTTAAATATGTTAAAATATATGTTAAATTCAATATATGTATACACGGCTAATAATATTTGTAAGGAAAGCTTTCTGTAAATTACAAAGTACTATATAAATGCATTGTTACTTATTAACTGAAACAGTGGGATAATATCTGCACAACATATTTCATAAGGCTGTGCAGATCAAATGAGATTTTCTAACTATCTATCTATCTATCTATCTATCTATCTATCTATCTATCTATCTACCTGTCTGTCTGTCTGTCTGTCTACTATCTATCTGATATCTATCAGGCATTTCTGTCTCCCTGTTGCATGACACTGATTTGTTTTCTTGAAACATAAAAATATTATCACTATTTTATACATAATGTTGCTGCTCCCAGAGGTTTACTCTGAAATCCTTCATTTTCTCTGAACTCATTGACATATTCCCCCAAGTGTAAGTAGCTCCCTCATGTTGCAGCTTAGCTTTTGGAAGGGACTGTGCCTTTGACAATCTGATCCAACCTATGGATCCTTTCTCAGAATAATGCTTTTAAATTCATAAAATACATAGGGTTGCACAGGAAATCAATTATATTGAAATAGTTATGAAATATTTTAAAAATAAGTTCACAAACTCCAGGCTAAGAACTTCTGCATTTGCTCTTCTGAATATCTTAAAACTTAAATGCAAATTAACCTGTGTTTTAAAAAGGTTGCCCAGGTTTCTTCACAACCATATAAGTTAAAAAATTTCTATTATCCAGCATCCAAGAGAAAACTGGAACGGAAACTGGCCTCTTGCATGTTCTAAGGAAAGATGCCCAACTTCTTTGTGCCTCAAAGATTTGTTCTTCATCAAATCTGGCAGTTATTATTAATGCCCAACCCCTGTTTATCTCAGGGGAACATTGGAATGATAAATGAAACAATATCAACAGAGCATTAAACTCTCCCAAAAGAAAGATCTTAAAAGCAGAGCAGTAACTAGCAATTTTTGTGCCTAAGGCAAGTAGCTCAAATTGCACCCCAAGCCAGTGAACAAAATATGCCCTCCAATGTGCTGCTGGTGAGAGTAAGTACCACAAAGAGGAGGGAGGAGCACTTTTGAGGTGCTGCCCCACTGGAAGGAAGTCAGCCATCTGGTAGTTTCCTATTTTAACTAATTATTATTGTTAATTAAGGGATAAGCTTGCAGTTTGTATACCACTAAAGAACTCAAGTGCTTTCAGCACCCTATAAATTTTGGTACCCTTAGCAAAGCCCTGCTCACTCTGCCTTACTTTGCTCTGTCTTAGAGAACGTTGGCTACCAGATGGCCAAAGAGGTCCATGACATGCACAAAAGTTAAGAACTCTTAAAAAATGACTCCAAACTACTGAACTGCAGGGAAAGGCATTTGTAAGCTCCTCAAGGCAGAAGTGATGCAATTTTTCATCTTTGTATATTCAGCATGGTGCACTGCATACAGTAAGTACTTTATCAATGTTGATATTGAATTGGCCTGTCATTGAGGAGGTTGCTGACAAAGCAAGAATGCTGTTATTTGGTGCAAATTCCTGCTGCTAGAGATACAGCCATCAAATGAGCACCAATTATTCAAAGTAAAAATCAGGAGCCCCCTGCCTCAGTAGGAGGGTAAAAATAAATAGACACCTTCTTTCAACACTATATTTCTGACTTGCTTTGCTTATTGTTTTCCATAGGGTTATCTATCACCTTCACCCCATTAACCCCATGGGTAGATTTTTTTTCCTATAACAGAGAGCAAGGAGCTAAAGCTCACTTTGAAAACTGCTCTTGGATGTCTTATGCTGCATTTAAGCTGCTTTTGGTAGTCAATTCAACAAACGATGATTTAGCACTTACTATGTACTTCTACTCTACTAGGTACTTGGATACAAAGATGAAAAGCTACATATTTCCTACCTTTAAAGAATTTACAAACATACCTCCCAACCTCATAGATTTGATAGCTTTGGAATCATTTTTAACTTGCCTCTTGTCTTTTATCTTTTATATCTAATTAATTGCCAAGTCTAATCCATTTTTTCCTTCAAAATATTTTGCACTTCCATTCATAATGATTCAACAAACTTTTTGTCCTGGATAAACATTTGAAGAGTTGCTCAAATTGCAAATACCATGTTGTTGGGCTTTTTAAAATTTTTCATTCAAAATTATCTCATTTGAAATCCATTAGGAATTCCAACCAAGAAAGGCAATGCATTCTTTAAGGAAACAGAATGTGACCCTAATACAAGACCAAGTTTGAAGATCCAAAAAGAAAGGACTGTCCTCAATTTCCCCACGATGCCATTATCAGTTCCTGAGTGGTCCTGGGGACCAAACTTTTCTATTAAGTAGGAAAATGTGATCTCTGATTATGAATTCCTGGAGTATAATCAGTCCATTATTATTAAAGAATTGTTTGCTATAATACTGTGTCAACTGGGCTGAATGTGTGTAGTGGGTGAATGACAACTGGGTATCAAAACAGGTTTTATATGATGAGCTAAAGCACTGTGAGTGGAAGGAATGAAGGCAATGGGGACAGGCATACTAAATGAATAACTAATTGCCACTGCTGGGAAACAATAGTAACAGGTTGGCCAAGACAATTATAATTGGGAGGTAATATGGTGCAAGGGAAAGAGTGCTGACTCTAGGACCAAAGAGGCTGGGTTTGAGTTCCAGATCTGTCCCTTTCAAGCATGTCATGTTAGGAAAGTCCTATTATCTCCCAGGCCTCAGTTTCCCATTTATAAAATAAGGGGTTTGTACTACATGGTTTTTGGGATTCCTTCTAACTCTAAATCTATAAGCTATCAGTGATAGAATGGCTTATTCTGAATCACAGGTACTACAAGACAATAGCATCATAGCTTTAGAGCTGGTAAGGACCTTAGAAATCACTTATAGTCCTCTTTGTTTTAGTTTCTCATCCCAGAGAAGTTAAAATAATAGTCCAAGGAAGCAAGGTGGTATGGAGGATAGAATGTTGGACCTGGGATCAGGAAGACCCGAGTTAAAAATTTAGCCTCAGACATTTATTCTTTGAACACAGGCAAGTCACTTAGCCTCTGTGTGCCTCAGTTCCCCATCTGTAAAATGGGAAAATAATAACACTCATCTCCCTAGATTTTTATGAATGTAAAAAGTGACCAAATTTGTAAAATGCTTTGCAAACCTGAAATGTTATTTATTAATATTATTTTAATCAATTAAGGTTATTTAGCTACTAAGTGGCAAACTCGCAATTTTTACTCCAAAATTTTTCTCCATTTCATCACTCTTTCCACTGGACTATTACATTACATAGTCCTTAAGGCAAAGAGTCCCTGTCATGAATAGCTTAGACTTTCTTAATCAGAAATATCACATTTATAGAAGTCACAGTGTTCCAGTTATAAGGAATGTCAGTTTCCTGTGTGAAGAGCAACCATGGATTGAGGCACCAACAGTTCCATGGTCCTAAACGGCCTTGCCAATCCTGGAATTTTGGTTGTACTTTGAAGAGCTGAATGGGAGAGAGAATGAAGGAAGAAAGAGTTGTTGAAAGAGAAAATACACTTCTAGATTTTCTGCTCACCTCAGAGCCCGCATTTCAGTCACCAAATTGCTTTGTTTACTCAGATGGAGTCGGTCCATACTGCCAAAAGCCATAGATTACTGGGGAAATTTGTTTGTAAAGTTCTTTGATGCCATGTGCATCCCAGTAACATGCTGCTAAAATGGGGAGAACTGATTTTTGTTTATACCTCTAAACAGAACCATTTGAATACACAGTTTGAAAAGACTTGTTACAGAAGCAATGCGTTTTCTCCAATGGGGTGATTCATGACTAATGTCTCCATTTTGGACACTGCCATTGAATGTGAAGCCATATGCTTTAAATTACAAGCACACTAAGCAAATCACAAGTTTCTCAAGATGGTGCTTAAAGTCTGTTTTGGCATCTGCTGGTTGCCAAAAGACCCATATGATTCTGTAATTAAAACAACAAATATTTTCTGCAAAATCAATCATTTGGCTTTCCCTGGACCCTATGATCATGACTCTTAGATGCTGTGCTAAAATAAATTACAGAACTAGCTCCTCTTAGAATTACTTATCACCCATTCTACCCCATAATATTCTGGTCTTTCAGTATCCATCTATTTTATTCTGATTACTTTTTTAGTAGAAGCTTTATTCTTTGAATACAGGCAAGTCACTTAGCCTCTGTGTGCCACAGTTTCCCATTTGTAAAATGGGAAAAATAATAATACCCATTTCCCTAGATTTTTATGAAGGTAAAAAGTGATTATATTTGTAAAGCACTTTGCAAACCTGAAATGTTATTTATCATCATCATCATCATCATCATCATCATCATCATCATCATCATCATCAGTTAGGGTTATTTAGTTACTAAGTGGCAAGCCCCCAGTTTTTACTTCAAAATTTCTCTCCATTTCATCTCTCTTTCCACTATAATACATTACACAGTCCTTAAGACAAAGAATCCTTGTCACGAATAGCTTAATAAATAGGAGAATTACACATCAATCAGCCAGAAATTCAGAGGCAGATGATGTGACACTAACATTATTCCTAGTATCTTAGCAGCAAACTTTGCTACCTCAAGTTTAGGACCCACTATTAAAATCATGATGTACTTTTAGAATTTTTAATCTAGAGATTAAAAAAGGTGGGAGATGCTAAAACAATATTTAGTACTTATTAAGTATGGAATATCAGAGCTGATTGTGATATCTTGTTTCCTACATAATCAAAGTCAGAAAGATTAAATATATCCATAGCTATTTATGGTATGTTAATGAAAATGATCTTTTAAACCTACTTTAATTTAATTCTATTCTTTAAAATGATTCCATTCTTAAAATACTAAGTTTAAAGAACCTTTTTTATTTAAAAAAAAAGAGGGGGATTGGCAGGACTGGGAGTAGAGTATGCAAAGAAGAGAGGAATATCTTTGAGAGGTGTTAGATTGGTTGGGGGGGGTAAGACAACTGGAGAGTTGTTTGTTTTAAAGGAATTACAATTTTCTCATAGATTCTCATAAGATGAAAATTGTAAGCCAACAAAAGTTTAATGAGAAGGCTCTTATTATGGTTAACTCATATAAAATATCTAGGAATAATAGCCTATAGAACAGTAAGTTGTACTCTTAAGACCCATCTGAAATCTTCAAGAGTATGAGGGTAGTGCTAGGAAGACTGGTATAATGGGGGAGGAGGTGGAGTTAGAGTGAAACTTCCATACCTATGGGCAGTTTTCTTTATAACATGATCTAAGGTCTGTCCCCAAATATCTCCTTGTCCTAAAACCAGAAATTAGAATAGTGACATGAGGTTAAAGTATTGTGCATATAGATGATCTTTATTAATATGAAAAGCTTGTATGAGAAAAGCTCCCCATTTGAAAGAAGAAAAATTTAGGAAAAATGTAAAGAATGATATACAACAACAAAATTAAACTCTACATTATTTCTGTTTTGCCTGTCAAGGAGAAAAATCTTTGGAGTAAAGAAAAATAACCAAAAACAAAACAAAACAAAACAAAAAGCAAGGTTAGTAGGAATGTGAAACTCAAGATAAATGAGGAGGTGGTAACAGAGTTTCAAGCATTGTTTTGAAATAATTCAAGCCACCAGGTTTGGACATCGCAGGACACTGAAAGAATTGGCAAATATGACTTATGAATCACTGTCAGTGATTTCGGAAAAGCTGTCGTGAGCAAGAGAGGAGCTATAGGACTGGGGACAAAAAGATGATAATTTTCTACTGAGGGAAGAGGGTTGGGCTATCAGGTTTAGTTAGCTCCCGGAAAAATTCTAGAACACATTGTACTATTAAAGGGATATTTATGAGCAATAGAAAGGGAAGTGGTAATCATAGTTAATCACAGCGAATCATCTTGATTTCATCAAACAGGGATGATGAAAGAGTATGTGGGGAAGTGCAAATTGAATTTGGAGTCGGAGGCCTGGGTTTGAATCCCAATTTCCAAGTACTTATCTTTGGGACTTTGGGCAAAGCATTTACTCATCTGTAAAATAAGGGGGCTGTACTAGATGAGGGCTGAAGTTCTTTCCAGTTTAAATCTATGATTCTGTTCCCACACAGTTCTGAATCTTTCTCATTTCATTTGACAGTCTTCTGTGCTATTCTCTGGATGAGAAACTAAATAAATTTGGACTATATTATTTTATTATTCAATAGATTTGGAACTGATTGAATGGTTAGCCTCAAAGAATAGTCATTATTTAGTTCTGTTTAACATTTTTATTGATGACTTGAAAGAAGGTGCAGTTGCCATGCACATCAGATTAGTAAATGACACAAAGTTGGGAGGTAAGCTAACATGCTGGATGAAGAA
Organism: Sminthopsis crassicaudata; assembly: GCF_048593235.1. Lineage (NCBI taxonomy): Eukaryota > Metazoa > Chordata > Mammalia > Dasyuromorphia > Dasyuridae > Sminthopsis > Sminthopsis crassicaudata. The sequence continues at coordinate 442,283,052 of NC_133619.1, forward strand.
ACTTGACAGGGTAGAACATTGGGTTGAATGAAAGAAGATGCAGTTTATAGAGATGAAAATCTTTTCATTTTGGTTCCAAAAATCAGTTTCAAAAGTACATAATGGGAGAGTTCTAGGTTAGAGAATAAATTGTATGGGAAAAAAGTTCTGGGCATTTTAGTTAATTGAAATCTTAATTTATCTCAATAGTGTGACATGACAACTCTCAAAGCTGATATGATTTTGGGCTACATTAATGGAGACACAAGATAATAAATAAGGTTAATTGATACCCTTCCTGACCTCTGACCTGATCAGACCACATCTGGATTATAATGTTGAGCTTCAAATTTTAAGAAGGACGTTAAAGACTAGAAGACTTCCAAAGAAAAGGGACTGGCATAGTGACCTACAGGATGCTGATTCTGTTGTTTAGAGATCAGGCCATGTAAAGATGTGTTGACTAAATTGTGGATGAATGTTTTATTAGGTGATAACTTGGGGGTGACATGGTATTTGTCTTCAAGCACTTAAATGACTCTCATATAAGAAAGATGACTTTTACTTTTTGGTTTCAAAGGAAATAATTAATATAAATGGATGGAAATTTGAGAGAAACAGATTTAAGTCTGATGGATGAAAAAGCTTCTAAATGATTAATGAAGGACAAACAATAAACAATAACAACAACAAGAGTTGCCAAATCTGCATCCCAAAGAGATTATAAAACAGGGAAAGGTTCCATATGTGCAAAAATGTTTGTTGCAGTCCTTTTTGTAGTGCATGCCCATCAACTGGGAAATGGCTGAATAAGTTATGGTACGTGAATGTAATGGAACAGTATTGTTCTTTAAGAATGATCAGGAAGATGATTTCAGCCTTAAAAGACTGACATAAACTGATGCTGAATGAAGTGAGCAGAACCAAAGAAAACATTATTCACAGTAACAACAAGAATATGTGCTGATCAACTGTGATGGACGTGGCTCTTTTCAACAATGAGGTGATTCAAGGCAGTTCCAATAGACTTGTGATAGAAAATGCCATCTGCATGCAAAGAGAATCATGAAGATTGAATATGGATCAAAGTATAGTATTTTCACTTTTTTGTTTGTTTGTTTGTTTTTCTTTCTCATGGCTTTTTCCCCTTGTGGTCTGATTTTTTTCACACAATATGACAAATACAGAAACATGTTAAAAAGAATTATACATATTTTATGAAAACTAATGTTGAAAACTATCTTTACATGTATTTGGAAAAATAAAATACTATTGAAAAAATTTTTAAAAATTTAAGAGTTACCAAAAAATGAAATAGGTTGCCTTAAGATGTAGAGAGCTCTCCATCAACAGAGATTTTCAAATGGTAGTTGGACAACCATCTACTGAGTATATTAGGGAATGGATCCCTATTCAGTTGTGAAATGGACTAGATGGCCTAACAATCCTGAGATTTCATAATTCTAATAATATCCAATAATAACATTTACATAGTATTTACTATAAGCGAGGCACTGTGCTAAGTGCTTTATAATTATCTCCATTTGATCCTCACAACAACCCTGAGAGGTAGATATCATTATTATTATTATTTTACAGACAAGGAGACTGAGGCACACAAGAAATTAAGTGGCTTGCCTAAGTCACAGTTAGTAAGTATGTAAGATCAGATTTGAAATCAGGTCTTCGGACTCCAGGCTCAGGGCTCATCCACTGCACCACCTAGTTGCTCCAACATTCTATGGATAATATTGTCATCAAAAAATCATATTAATTTTGTAATATATGTTAATAATTCAATGTAGGGCAGATTAAGGTAGAAGTGGGAAAAGTTTGGTTGTGCATAGAATATGGAAAAGAGAAGACAGGGGAAGGAAGGGCTGGACATCCAAGGAAATCATGAAGATACTGGGTACTTGTATAAGATGATAATGAAAGGGAAAAGGTAGGAGCCAGGGATCAGGGTTAGGAATAGAAAGATGTCTTTAGATAATCAACTTATTTGAAACCTCTCATTTCCATATGGGAAAACTGAGGCCTGGAGAAGTAAAATGACTTGGCCAAAATCTCAGCTGGACCTCAAACCCAGGTCCCTGAATGATAGATCCAAATCCTTTTAATCACACTATGACTTTTCCTGATACACTGAAAACAAATGCCTCTCACTGCATGCTTTCCCCAGGATCCCTTAGACACTTGCAAACCAACTTTTGGCTATGTCTAGAAGCTTTTAATGCTAATGACATAATATGACAGTGCCAGTGATGAGACTGATTTTTTAAATTTTAAGTAAATTTTTCTTTTCAGTTAGTGAAAATTGAATTTCTCTTCATCCCACCCTGACAAATATACAAAGTCAAACAAGTCAAGTCCCCACATTGGGGTTATGACTATGGCAAGACTGCCTTTTATCTGTGCTATTTAAAACCATTTAAGTCAAGTTGCATTATTAAATATTTATAAATACATATTAAGCACTTACTGTGTGCCTGGAACTTTACATGTGTTTAGTAAAGATACAGAGAAATAGGAAGTATTGTTCTTATCCTCACGGAACTTAATTTTTTTTTTCTCTCAAGCGCAAAGCCCAAAATCTGAAATAGCTTAGGAAGAAAATTCGCTACCATTTGGTAGAGAAGGAGAGTCAGAAAAAAGGAGGTGTTTCCCTCTATAAGTCTTTTGTAGGGAGTTCAGATAAGGCATAAATACATTGCCTGATTAACCTCATGTAGGTAATAGCTAGTGGCCAAGAGAGGGGCAGTTTGAGGTGTATATCAACTGGCAAGTTAATCAATTTGGGATAAGCCAAAACTCAAGCTTTGGGTAGACTTAAAATAAAACCTGTTGATATGGAAATTGATGTCTCTTTGACCCACACTTGGGTGATCCAAGTCAAATATCCAGGAGCAATGAGGAAACAAAACTGTCACTTTTTACAGATAAGATAATGGTTTACTTAGAGAACCTTAAAGACTCAAGAAAAAAAAGCTAGTCAAAATAATCAATGACTTAAGCAAAATTGTAGGATATAAAACAAACCCACATAAATAATCAGCAATTCTGTATATTACCAATGAAGCTCAGAAGGCAGTGATAGAAAAATTTTCATTTAAAATAACTAGAGTCACTATGAAACCCTTGGGAATCTATCTGCCAAGACACACAGGAACAATACTTTCCACACAAATAAAGATAGATCTAAATAGTTGAAGAAACATTCATTGATTATGGGTAGGTTAAGCTACTATAATAAAAATGATAATACTACTAAATTTACTTATTCAGTATCATACTAATCAAGCTAGCAAAGAATTACTTTATAGAGCTAGAAAAAAAATTAATAAAACTCATTTGAAGGAAAAAAAGATCAAGAATGTCAAGGGAATCAATGAAAAACAATGGGAAAGAAAGAGACCTAACAATTCCAGATTTCTCAAATTACACTACAAAGTGGCAATCATCATACTGGATCAGAAATAGAGTAGTTGATCAATGAAATGGATTAAGTACACAATACACAAAAGCAAATGAGCATAGTTACATAGTGTTTGATAAAACCAAAAATCCCAGCAATTGGAGCAAGGACTCACTATGACAAAAACTGATAGAAAAACTGGAAAATAGTCTGGCAGAAGCCAACAACTCATATCATTACCACGAAATTTCAAAATGGGGATATAGTTTAGTCATCGAGTAACATAAGCAAATTAGTGGAGCAGTGAAAAAAACTTTTTTATCAGATATGTGCATGGGGAAGAATTCATGACTAGAGGGAGAGAAGGTCAAAAGAGGCAAAATAGATAATTTTGATTTACAGAAAGGTGAAAAAAATTGCTCAAATAAAATCAATGCAATTAAAACTAGAACAAAAGTCTGGGGGAAAAGTCTTTGCAGCAGGGTTCTCTGAGAAAGGTCTTATTTCTCAAATATATAGGAAACTAAACCAAATTTATATTAATAATATAATTATATAATAATTAATAATATTAATAAATTAATATTAATAATAATATAATAATTTCCCAACTGATATATATAGGGTATATAAGCAAGCAGATTCCAGAAGAAGAAATCAAAGCTATCAGTAATTATTTTAAACAAATGCTCTCTCTTTTGATTAGAAAAATAAAAATTAAAACAATCTGTGATACCACCTACCTCATCATGTTGGCTAAGATGACAGAAAAGGATGCTGAAAGGAATGTGGGGAAATAAGCATATTAATGCACTATTGGTAGAGCTGTGAACTATTTCAATCATCCTGGGAAGCAATTTAGTTCTATATTCAAAAAACCATTAAACCATGCAGATTCTTTGACTTTAGCAATACTTCTCCTAGGAATACCACCAAGAGATCAAAGAAAAAGGTAAAGATCCTATATACATATATATATGCAACTCTTTTCGTAATGGCAAATTAAGATTTTGCCCATCAATTTAGGAATGGCTGAACAAATTGTGGTATGTGAATGTGATGGAATACCATTGTGCTATAAGCAAATATCACAAATGGAATAGATGCAAAGTAAAGTGAACAATACCAGGTGAACAACTAATACAGTACAGAATATTAGAAAGAAGATCAAGTGTAAAATAATTTGTAGCTCTGATCAACACAATGACTTGCCCTCTCTGAGTTCCAAAGGACTTATGATGAAAAAAAAATTGCATCTACCCTTTGATCCAGCAGAGTTCCTACTGGGCTTATATCCCAAAGAGATCTTAAAGAAAGGAAAGGGACCCATATGTGCAAAAATGTTTGTGGCAGCCCTTTTCATAGTGGCTAGAAACTGGAAACTGAATGAATGCCCATCAATTGGAGAATGGCTGAATAAGTTGTGGTATATGAATGTTATGGAATATTATTGTTCTGTAAGAAATGACCAGCAGGATGAATACAGAGAGGCTTGGAGAGATTTACATGAACTGATGCTGATTGAAATGAGCAGAACTAGGAGATCATATACTTCAACAACAATACTATATGATGATCAATTCTGATGGACGTGGCCCTCTTCAACAATGAGATGAACCAAATCATTTCCATTTGTTCAATAATACTACACCTAGCGAAAGGACTATGGGAAATGAGTGTGAACCACAACATAGCATTTCCATTCCTTCTGTTTTTGTCTGCTTGCACTTTTGATTTCCTTCTCAGGTTAATTTTACCTTATTTCTAAGTCCGATTTCTTTTGTGCAGTAAAAAAACTGGATATGTATACATATATTGTATTTAACATATACTTTATTGATCTACCTCCCATTTAGGGGAGGGAGTGGGGAGAAGGAAGGGAAAAATTGGAACAAAAGATTTTGCGATTGTCACTGCTGAAAAATTACCCATGCATATATCTTGTAAATAAAAAGCTACAATAAAAAAAATGCATCTATCTTCAGCTAGTGAACTGACAGACTCAAGAGTTCAGATATTTTTTTTCCTTTTTTTTAAAAATCCTCCCGGAACATGGCTAATGCAGAAATTTGTTTTAATGATCAGCCTGGTGATAAGTATTTCCTTCTTGACTTCCTTAGTTTGGCTTGTCTTTAGAGAATTCATACAATCTAATTTTGGGTCTGTACCCAAAGCTTTTTCATCTCAGTAAGACCTGTTTTCTTATAGCATAATATTCAATTTTAAACAACCCTCATTTAAATACTAAAGGTCAACTTTATGTTATTATGAGGTACTGGAATGTGAATGTGTATGGTATATGGTAGATAACTAGCCTCAAGATTCAGGATAACCTGTGGCTTTGTCATACTCAGAAAATCTTTTAGCCTCTTGATGTTTGTTAATAACTATCTAAGTGTAGATTGCTGCAGATAGGTTAATGACATCCATTGGTAAACAGTTTTCTCTCTAAGAATTCATCTACCAGTGTAATTTACTAATGTACAATTGATACCTGTTTTATTTTTTAAATAGTATTTTATTTTTTACTAATTACATGTAAAGACAATTAAAAAATTATTTAAAAAAACTATTTGAGTTTTAAATGTCCTTCATTCTCCCTCTCCCTTTCCTAAAACACCCAAGCAATTTATTATGTGAAATCATGTGAAACATATTTCCATATTAGTCATGCTGTGGGGAAAAAAGATAAACAAAAAGGAAAATATAAATACAAAAAAAAACTAAAGAAAGTGAAAATAGTATTCCTTAATTTGCATTCAAGCTCCATTGGTTCTTTCTCTGCATGTGAACAGAATTTTCTATCATGTATGTTTTGAAATGGATTTGGATCTTCTGAGAAGAGCTATGTCATTTATAGTAGATAGCTGTACAATGTTGCTGTTACAGTGTACAATATTCTCCTCGTTCTGTCCATTTAATTTTGCATCAGTTATGTAAGTCTTTACAGATTTTTCTGGAATTTTCTTGCTTATCATTTCTTATAGCACAAAGGTATTTCATTACATTCATATACCAAAACTTGTTCAACTATTCCTCAATTGAGGGATATCCCCTCAACTTCCAATTCTTTGGCAGAAGAACAGCTGCTATAAATATTTTTGTATATGTGAGTCCTTTTCCTTTTTTATGATCTCTTTGGGATATAAATGTAGTAGAGGTATTGCTGGATCAAAGGGTACCACAGTTTGAATGCCCTTTGAGCATAGTTCCAAATTGTTCTCAGGAATGGTTCGATCAGTTTACAACTCAACCAATAGTGCTTAAGTGTCTCAATTTTCCCACATCCTCTGCAACATTTATCCTTTTCCTTTTCTATCATATCAGCCAATCTGATAGATATTAGGTGGTACCTCAGAGTTGTTTTTAATGTGTATTTCTCTAATCAATAGTAATTTAAAATATTTTTTTCAAATGACTATAGTTTTAATTTCTTCATCTGAAAACTGCCTGTTTCTATCCTTTGTCAGTGATCTTTAAAAAAAAATCCTCTGACTTTCTATTATTATCTTCCACTTTCAAGCTTTTAATTGATAATGAGTAGGCTATTGAGGCTTTTCAGGATATTTAACCTCAGACTTTTTTATAGAAAAAAAAGGCGATAGAGTATTGTTTATATTTCAGATGTCTAACTTGGATTTTTGAAATCATAGGTAAAGAAGTTTCTGTGAATTTAATTTAATCATGAAAAGCATTAATAGCCTTTTGTTTCCACTAGCATAGGGACCTTTGAATCTTAATCTATTTAGGAAGGAAATTTGCATTTGGGAAAGCAGACCTGAAATAGGGCACATCTTAATTGATACAGTATAATCTCTTAAATCTATGGCCTGCAGATCTTATACAAAGGATAGCAAAGAGAGATCCAAATGAATTGCTGCAATTGCTTTTTCAGTAAAAAAGAATTCCTCAATATTTTAAGTTGCCAACAAAAAAAACCCCAAATAAATAGTAAAGTAAGGAGAGCAGAAGATGGAAAAACCTAGAACAAAGTTTCCAAAAACCCAGTTTGATTATGTGTCCCTTGTAAATGCTGAGAACTGAGCTGGCATTCTAATGAACAGGAAGATTAGGAGTCAAAAAATATCTAGTTTTCTATCAGATTCCTCATTTTATGTGTACATCAATGGTTTCTCTCAATTAGGACACATTCTCTCAAGTCAATTGACTCAGAGATTCCATCTCCAAGCCCCAAATCAGTATCACTGCAGAGCTGCAGATTCTAGCAAAAGTACTGTTCACAACAGCACCCAGAAACCTTGCCAAACACTTTGGTAAGAGACTCTCTATTAGAGGGATTCCAAATTTGCTATCAAAGGATAATATGCCCCGTCCTCAAGTTTCAAAGGGGATACTATTTCGTTCTTTTCTTTCCTTTCCAAATTCAGCTTGACTTTGTTAGCAAGGAACCCTGCCCCTTGGGGGTGGAAGAGAAAGAGAGAGAGAGAGAGAGAGAGAGAGAGAGAGAGAGAGAGAGAGAGAGAGAGAGAGAGAGAGAGAGAGAGAGAGGGAGAGAGAATATGAGAACATTTGTCATGCAAGATCTCTCCCTATAACAGATTTGATTCTCTCCTTTTAGTGGTAGAAGAAAAAAAAGTTGAGGAATGTACCCTCTGGGGCTTACAGAAAGAAGAGTTATCTGTCTCTATCCCTCTTCTTTTAATCCTTCCCTTTAAATCTTTCTTTTTCCATTCTTCTCATTTTTATTTTCCTCTCTCCAGTCCATTCCTATGTTTTTCTCTACATCATTGGACAGTTAGGTACAGGGGCAAGCAGTATATTACAGAAATCTCACTTGGGAGAAATCTCAGAGGCCATCTAGTCTAATTTGTACCTGAAAAAGAAACTCCTTTTCATGAGGCGGGAAAGGAGTAAAACTTTTGAGAAGCTTTAATTGTGAGGAAATTTTTCCTTATATGAAGCTTAAATAAATCTCTCTGCAACTTCTACCCATTTTTCTGCCACCTGGGGCCACATGCAAGAATCTAATTCATCTTCCACTGAACAGCTCTTCTGATGAAGAAATAGCCATCATATCCCTCCCCCTCCCACACCAAATATTCTCTTTTCTAGGCTAAATATCTCAAAATCATTCAAGACAACGTCATATAACAGAATCATTTATTTTAGTTGTTTTCCACTAGAAGTTATCCAAATTGCTTATGTCCTTCCCCAGATGTATTATGGAGAATTGAATGTTGGCACCCTAAATGTTGTCTGAGGAGAACTGACCATAGTAATATGAGCACTTCCCTAATCTTGGATGCTTTGCTTCCCTTAATGCAATCTACTTTCTTGTCTTTATATTCACTTTCTTGGCTTTATACATCCAATCTGCTGTTGATTCCCACTGAGGTTGCAATACACTAAAGCCCTCTTAAATAATTTTCAGACAAACTACTATAACTGACCATTTTACTTGTAAAGTTGATTTTTTTGAACCCATGCATATTCAGTTTTACATTTATCCCTATCAGCTTTCATTTCATTATATTAAGTCCAACTGATGAGATCTTTCTATGTTATTTAGAGTCTGTTTTTCACATTTTTATCCATTCCTTCAAACTTTATATCACCTACAAATATGGGAAACGTTTTATCTTTACTACATTGAGGTCATTGATAAAAATGTTAAAACACACTAAAAGAGTGAAAAGCCAAGTGGAATAGAAGACAGTAAATACATATTTAAATGTCCTTATTGAACTGATCACTAGGTTCAGATATCCTATATTCCAAAATATTGAATGAACTGGAATATGTGATTTCTAAGTCACTAACAATGTTCTCTGGAAGATTATGGAGGACAGAATATCAGATCTCCAAAAGAGAATTTCTTCTAAATTCACAGACTACTCTCTAGGTCTGGCCATTCAACTAATTCCAAATATACCTAACTAGTAAAATAGTCAGCCTAAAACTTCACAAAGTGAAGTCCAAAGATTTCTGTGAATCCCTAAGTCTCATTCAGGGGATCTGCAAGGTCAAAACTATTTTCATAACAATACAAAGATATTATTTACTTATTAAATATTCTTTAATTTCTACTAAATATCTATGTGAGGCTGAATTTTCTTCATAAACTTCAACTAAAACAATATATAGCAACAGATTGAATGCAGGAGGTATGAGAATACTACTATCTTTTATTAAGCCAGTCATTAAAAATATTTGGAAAAATATGTACATAAATAATACTTTTATCAGTAATTTTGATAACAATATAGTTATCTAATATGCAATAAGTTCATTATTTTAAATGAATATTTTTAAACTTTTCTAATTTCTAATATAGTAAATACTGATTGATGTAATCTATATAAACAAAATCTCCTTGGGGTACCCAATAATTTTTAAGAGTGTAAAAGTAGTAGAACCAAAATGCTTGGGAACTGCTGGTTTAGCCTATAACTCCTTATCTTGTTTGCAAGAATAGCCTGAGAGATTTAGTCAATGCTTTGCTTGATAAAAATTGAGTAAAAGCTCACTAGAAAAGAAAATGAGATAAGACTATTATGACCTATTCTTCATAAAGCCATCTTATATTTTTCTGATCGTTCCTCCCCTATAGATGCTTATTTAATATTAATGGTAATAACACATTCTAGAATTTTATCAAAGTCAGGTCAATTGATAAATTATTTGCAGACTTTAATTTTTTTCTTTCTTAAAAAATAGTTCCATTAGCCCTTCTCTAACCCTGCAGCCATTCTCCTCAGTCTTTCAGTGATATCCAACAGTGACTTGGTAATCATATTTTCCAGTTCTTTCAATACATTGAGATATAGGTTATCTGGGCCTGATGATTTTAGTTCAGTAAGACTATTTGGGTACTTCCTTGTTATTGTCTACTTCTGTTTGGTTTCCACATCCTATTAGTCATTTTTGTTCTTTTTTTTTTCTTCTGATACGAAATCAAATAAAATGTATATAGTTCTGTCTTTTCTCTCCATTATATATTATTCTTTTTAATATAAAGTGAGGCTTTTTTTTAACATAAGGGAGGCTTAATTAGTTGTAAATAAAATTATTATTGTAAAATAAAAAGGTTAATTTTTTAACCTCTTCTTTTCACTAATATAGCTTTCAAAAACCCTTCTTGTCATAGGTTTTAGGTTTGCCTTGTTCATTCTCACCAGTGTCAGCTCATTCTGAGGCTCAGTGTCCCTGACGTTATTTTTATAAGACTATGCCATACTCTTGTATTCATCCTCCAATATTTGCTCATGCTCCCCTCTTCTATAAATGTCTTAAAAATCTAACTTGGACTAGAATTCCCTGCACATTTAGACAGCTTTCCCCTTTCTTCAATCACATAATTGATTCTCTTTGTGTTTTCACACAATCCCTTTTCTGAGAGTTTGCCATTCCTCCTGGGTTAACCTTTCCCTGAAGAATTTTAGTTCATAGGATCTTACCTAGGTTTTCTCTGAAAGCCTTGAAATCTGCTCTCCCCAAATCTAGGAACATAGGGCATTAGATTTATAGTTAGAAGGGACTCAGAGGTCATGTAGTCCAACCCCTTTATTATACTGATGGGGAAAAGTGAAGCCCAGAGAGACTTAATGACATGTCCACACAACAAGGGATTGAGAGACCCTATGCTTTAATAACTCCAAATCTAGAACTCTTTCCACTGAACAATTTCCTCCTTCCTATGATGAGAAATTATATTCAACCTTAAACTAAAAATGGAAGAGAATTTCTGTTTGAATTTAAAAAGCCTGTCAGGCAAAGAAATGGGATGTCAACCTTGATAAGCCTGTAAAGTTTTAGAAATCTACAGAAAGACTGACTATTTCCCAAGTAGAAAAACCATCATAGATAAAAATAAGTCTGTGACAATTTTAATTTGTGAATCTTTACTATTTCATTGATATGGGCAAAAGATAAACTGGATGTAAGTTTGAATCCTAATTCTAACACTTAGCAGTGAAACTGTAGGAAATCACAAAACTTGAAGAAACATAACTTTAAAAAAATCCCAAACTCTGTTGTTTAATAACTTCAGTTGTGATGGACTCTTCATGACTCAATTTGGGATTTTCCTTACAAAATTACTGGAGTGGATTGCCATTTCTTTCTTCAGCTCTCTTAACACAAGGTGAAGAAACTGAGGCAAACAGGATTAAGTGATTTGCCCAGGGTAACTCAGCTAAGTAAGTGTGTAAGGTGGGATGCTAACTCATGAAGAGGAATCTTTCTGACTCCAAGCCTAGTGCTCTACATTTGCCCCTCCCCTCAAGGCTAAACATGACTTTAGGGGTATAAGGAAGTCCTAGTGAAGAAATTCCTGCCACCAATGCAGATTCAGCAATTTTTGAAACTTGAAATCTTAAGAGAGTTTCAATGGGGATTGAGAAGTCAGAGTGCCAGAGAGAGTGTGGTGAAATGGTAACCCTTGAACCTAGGTTATACTAACTCTAAGCCTAGATTTTTGATTCTTTGTCCCAAGCTGTCTGTCTTTATGTGACTTGATTTCTTCATCTATATTCTGGGGATGAAAGGATTTGTAGTGAGAAGGGATCTCATAATGTGGTTAAGGTACGTTCATTAGAGAATGCATCTCAATGGGATACATGTGCAACATACTTTGATTTGGCTTAGATGGCTTGTGAACTTGCCGTTATTCTGTGTCTAACAATCTGCCTTTTAAAGCCTTCTCTTGGATTGGAGTGAATACAGCAAAACACTGCTAAAAACTAGTGTGTGTCATTCCAGAACAGGACTTGAAAATCTGGCTAATTCTTATTGCTCAGAGTAAGATGAACCGATTCCTCTGGATTCTGAAGATCCACTTGAGGAACTGTTTTTGCCTTCCATGAATCAAACTCAGAACTTTAAGGGATGCCAATATATTATTTTTTTCTTAACTGAATGTTGTTTAAATAAAGTTTATGTAAGTTTTCAGTTTACAAATTGTCATATCGTATCAAGTCTCTGCAAGAATTGGCCAAGAACATACCTCCAATTACATTGTGGAAGTATGCCATTTTAATACCAAGACACATTTGGGAAAATTTAGACTTTTGGTTTCTGGGCTTCTAGTTTCTCCATTTGTAAAATAAAAAAGTTAGACCAGATGATCTCTGAGGTCCCTGACAGCTATAAATAAAGCAAAGGTCTTGTGATCCTAGATTGGGGAGAGCAGATTTCAAAGTGTTCAGAGCAAAGATAGGTAGGATCCTATGAATAGAAAATGCAAGAGGGAAGCTTTGCGTTTTAAATCCACCAAACAAAAACTAAACTCTTCAAACTCAAGGCAAAACTTGTAATGTCTTTCAATGAAATTAGAACAAATGAAGCCCAAACTGCCAAAATTCACCCAGAATCTAGGAACAGTTCTGTTTTTAAATGAAGAACTTTTTGTTTTGTAGAAACTCAAAAATAATGAGCTGTTTCTGGAGCCATATATCTCTGTGGCCAAAAAACACACAAAAAAAGAAAGAAAAGAAAAAGAAAAAAAGAAAAAGATTTCCCCCCAGTAATATACATAACAGGGACCATCTTTGCTTTTATGTAAAATATCAACTCCACATGTAATTGCTGAATATTTTCTAAATTAAGGGACCATGTGGTGAACCGATGCACACAAAAAGATAATCAGAAAAATTCTCTGTGTGAAAACATTGTCTCAGTGTGCAGTATCTCCAAGTAAAACACATAAATCACATTGCTAAAGGCCCAGTCTATAATCATGGAAATAACTCGTCAATTTAATCCAAGCCATTCCAATGTGATTCTGGCCAATTCCTGTCAATTTCACGGAGCCAAAAATGACAAACAATTCCTGCCCTCAAGGAGTTTATATTATACTGGAATACAGTAGGGTAAAACATTATGTAATTAGATAAAATCTATACATGATAATTTAAAGAGAGAGGATCAGTAAAACGTAGATCTGGAAAAGCTTTCTGGAGGAGGAGGTATTACAGAGAGGGTGATAACCTCTACAAAGGCAGGAGGTGGAATTATATTTGGAAGAAATCAAGAAATCCACAAGCTGGAATGTGGAGAGTATAAAGGAGATTAATGAGAAATAAGTCTGGAGTCAGACTATAAAGTTTGAAATGACAAACTAAGGATTTGTGTTTTATTTTAGAAACAATAGGGAAACACTGATACTTCTCTAGCAGAGAAATGGTCCAGTGATTTAGGGAGATTTTGGCACTTTGTGGGGCATAGATCAGATAAGTAATCTAGTATAAAACACTTTTGTTGTTCAGTCATTTTGGTTCTGAATTTTCATGATCCCATTTGGGTTTTTCTTGGCAAAGGAACTGTCGTTTCCTTCTCCAGCTCATTTTACAGATGAGGAAACTAAGGCAACTTGGATTAGATAACTTGTCCACAGTCACACAGCTAATTGGTGTTTAAAGCTAGATCTGAACTCATTCCTGATCCCAGACCAGGCATTTTACCCACTGCACCACTTAATTAATGCCTCATATAAAACACTCCATTAGTCATAATTAAATCTATGACCAAAATAATAATGACTTTATCCTTCAGTTAAGAGCTTGTCCAAATATAGGTCTTCTTTCACATGAACTGATGGTAAGTGAAGTGAATAGAACCAAGAGAACAATGCACACAGCAACAAGCCTATGTGATGATTAACTCTAATGGAGGAGGCTCTTTTCACCAATGAGGTGTTTCAGGCCAATTCCAATAGACTTGTGATGGAGAGAGCCATCTGCACTGAGAGAGAGAGGACTGTGGGGACTGAATGTGGATAATGATATAGTATTTTTACCTTTTTGTTGTTTGATGATTGCTTTTTGTTTTTTTAATTATTTTTCCCCTTTTGGATCTGATTTTGTTTTTGTGCAACATGATAAATGTGGGAAAATGTATAGAAAAATTGTACATGTTTAACATATTGAATTACTTGCTGTCCAGAGGAAGGGGTGGCAGAAAGGGAGGGAGAAAAAATTGAAACACAAGGTTTTGCAAGGGTGAATGTTGAAAACTATCTTTGCATATATTTTGAAAATAAAAAGATGTTATTTAAAACAAATAAAATAAAACAAATATAGATCTTTCTTAATTTGGGAGAGCCTAATATACAAAATTGGCAACAACATTCTCTTGATTTTATTTCTCATTCTTTTAGATAAAACATGGATGAAATATTCACAAAAGAACAGAATTACAAGTGATCTTAAAGGTCATTTGATCAGACTCATATTTGAACCATAATCCTTTTCACAACATAACCAACAAGCTGAGTATGGTGGGGCACACCTGTAATCCCTGCTACTGAGGAGGCTGAGACCGGAAGATTACTTGAGCTCAGGAGTTTTGAGCTGCATTACCCTAAAACTCATCAGCTGATCATATTAAATTGTGAGCCCCCAGGATGGAGGGAGGTCTCAGGCTGTGTCACGAATCCTTTATAGAAACAGCAGCTCAAAGTTCTAAGCCTCAGTACTAAGATCAGGTCCACAAGTGGTCAGCTTGGTGACACAGTGGATAGCGTACTGGCCCTCGAGTTAGAAAGACTCATCTTCCTGAGTTTAAATATGACACCAAATACTTACTAGCTGTGTGATCCTGCCTCAGTTACTCCTCTGTAAGGAGAAGGAAATGACAAACTACTCCAGTATCTTTGCCAAGAAAAGTCCAATTGTTGTTATAAAAATCCAGACATGATTGAAATGACATAGCAGTATTAGTGACCAATTGTACTTCCAGCCTGGGTGAGATAGGAAGAACCAGTCTCAGAAACAACAAAAAAAGGCAAACAAAACCCCCCAAACAACAAGTAGTCATCCAGCCTTCACTTAAAGATCTCCAGTGACAGACAGCCCTTACCTCCTGAAGCAGTCCAGTCCATCTTTCAATAGCTACCATTAGAATTTCTTTACTTCCAGCTTAAATTTATATCTTTGAAACTTAGCCCATTACTCCCAATACATCTTTTGATACTGAGCAGAATAAACTGAATCCTTTCTCTATGGGATAGTCCCTCAAATATGTATATGTTGATTATGTTCCTCTAAGCCTTTTTTTTTCCTCCAGTGTAAACATCCCCAGTTCCTTCATATAATCTTCATATGGCAGGACCTTATAAAATGTAGCATGAAGAACTCAATTAAGAATAGATGGTGCAAATATATAATATGACATAATAAAATTTATTAAATTATATAATAATATATAAATAAATCTTCTTATATAATAGATGAGCTAGAATTCAAACTTCAATGAAATAAACTGAATGTTTATTAAAGATCTTTTATGTGTATAAGATTGCTGAAGATAACAAGATGAAAACAAACAGTCCCTGCTCTCAAGACACTTATAATCTACTAGTTTCCTGACTCCAAACCTAATATTCTTTCCGCTTAATTTTGTGAAGAAAGAGCACATTTTAAAAGACAGTTTATGACTCATTTTTTCCTAGTACATTTCTAGCATATTGAACATTTACATGCTAAATAATTACATAATTTAGAAGTTCTTCCCCATCAAAGATTAAAGGATGGCTAGGTCAAAGAATGTGACCTTGGAAACCTTTTTTTTTTAAAGTGCTGCTGCTAAGCATTCGAGAAATCACCAGAAACAATGACATATACAGCTAGGAAGAATTTTGTAGACCAGTGAAACGTTTGGAGAACATTTACCGAGTGTCTCCCATGTACAAAACTGTACTAAGTACTATGGCAAATGTGGGAAATAAATGGTGCTAGTCTTACAGCTCATAGTTTATAGTAAGAAACTTCTTAGGATTCTGAGGTGTCTTGTGATTTATTTTCCTTCTTTCCCCTGACTTGTGAGATGACATCACAAGAGGAGTATCTGAAAACCTCTGCCTCAGAGCTCTGTCCCTCTGACCTGATGCTGGAAGTTGCCTTTTTACTCAGACCTATTGGTTTCTCCCTTTGAAATACCGGAACTATCAAGAGTCAAGTTACAGATCAATAAAAAGTCTTGTTAACACTGTGTTAACAAGTGTGAAAGGCCAACATCAAAACCTAGTTCCTCTTGTAATTGAAGGGGGGCAATAACAGAAAGACAGCCTACTATTTGGAGGGTGCTTAAGTAAACCTTTCTAAAAACCAAGAAACACTTAAAGGTGTGGGGATGGGGAGGAGGAGAAAAAGCTAGAGGAAGGGAATTACACATAAAGGAGTGACAAGTAAGATACTTTCTGCATTAATTTATACCTTCCCTTCATCTTCACTGGTACAATTAATAAAAGTTATATATAAATCATATGAGAGATGATGAAATCAATCAGTTCACAGTGCTGACTAATTGATAAATACTTCATGAAAACTGTGATAGTACAGATGCTGTTTTTCTTAATTAAAAAAACCGCTTTATCCTCTAGTATCTTTTGAGCCACTGATTCCTCTTTTAGTTTAATTTTATATTATTTTCAAAATAGATGGGAGAAAGATTCATGGAGAAATAACTGCCCAAAAGCTGTGTCTAACCCTAGACAGGAAGCTGAAAAGTGAAAAATCCAGTGAAAAACCCAGATGATTTTAATGAACCAGATGTCTTGTGTTGTATACTCAGAACATCTGGATTTAGGGATGAACTTGTCACTTTTTATCCAGATGTCTGGCACTGTGTAGGCACAGCCTGGGAGAATGAAAGGGGAAGAGTGGCTTACAAAAGACAAAGATACTTGCCAAGACAATTTTGAAGAACCAAGTTGTAGTTTCATGAGTTATGCATGTCACAGGATTGCTTAAGTGATCCAGTCTTTTAAAGATATAACTATACATAAAAAGCTAAATCATCCTGGCCAAGGAAAAATAATTCTTCCTCATTTCATGGGAAAGAATTGAGAGAGCTACATTCCACGTGGGCTTCAGAGTCAGTATCCTAAGATTGAGACATTCATGGTCTACCAAATAAAAGTCATTGAGGACCCTCAGGTAAGAAGTCTATCATGAAGAAGGTATTAGTATATTGAACTAACCTACCAGCCATTCACACTTTTTTTGCAGAGAGTACAACTCTGATGGGCTGGCCACATTGTTGGAATGTCAAACATACATTTTCCTAAAATACTATTTTACAGAGAGCTCACACAAAGCCAGCACTCACAGGGTGGTCAGAAAAAAGGGATTCTGGGATCTCTGGAATCAACTGCGAAAGAGGGAGAAATTGACACAGGATCACCCAAGATGGTATATACCCTCATCAGTGAAGCTACTGAGCCCTATGAGCAAAGCATTGCTTTGAATTGAAATTGAAATGTTGAATTGAAATAGCGCAAAAGAAATATGAGATGGATAGATTTAGACAATTCACTCCAAATGTTCACATGGACCATTTTCTGTCCAGCCCAAGGTAGAACCTTCCAACCTCATAGTGGTCTGATAGCCACAGTAGGACACTAATGTTCTTCAAGAATGAAGAACAACAACGAAACAACAAAGCAATTACCAAGAAAATGAATGGCTACAAAAGCAGGTGAGCCAGACAAGAAGAAAGGATAACAGACATTTTGACCTTGTCTTGGTATCTGTGAAATGTTTCGACCAAGAGGGAGTTTCCAATATATTGTATAGGTTCTTAGTGGATGATGTTGTGGAAAACATACATAAGAATCAAATATGGATATCATACAAGACATGAATGTGTTGTGGTTTGCTCAAAGGTAAACTACAGTGGGTAAGTAATATGGTAGAAATGTATGGTAGACTGGAGTAAGAAAGACATGGGTATAGAATCCTGCTTCAACATTTAAGCACTGTGTGCTTGGTCGATATACCTCAATTTCCTCATCTGTAAAATGGGGATAATAATAGCACCTTCCTCCCAGGGTTGCTGTGTGGATAAATGAGATATTATTTGTAAAGCACTCTGCAAAACTCAAAATGCTATACAAATGCTAGCTATTATTGAATTGAAATTGAAAGACCTGGATTTAAATCCAGTTCTGCCCCTTAGCTGGGGCATTTTGAGCTAGTTACATGATCTCTGTAGATTTTAGCTTCCTCATCTCTAAAATAAGATAATTGGATCTCTTATTGGTTGGACCAGTGAACCCGTTGGCCCTTTCCAATCAGCAAGATATGCTTGAATATGACTGAATAACAACAGTATGGGAGGGGCTTCACCCTGAATGTCCTGGAAAATCTCCTTATATACCTTCTGTTCAGTTTGTTTGACAGCTTATATTTCCCTTCTAATTAGCTGTAGCCTACTAACTTTATTTCTCCTTACATAGCATTTCTTGGTTTCCAAGCCATAATTGCATTTGATTGTTAAAACAACTCAGGGAAGCAACAAAGATATTTTCCCTGTTTTATACATAAGAGAACTGAGGTTGAGAATATTTAAGTGACCTTCCCCATATGAATAAGATGTATAGGGCAAACATTTCTCTAGATTCATAGATTCACTATATGAAATAAAAAGGAGAACTTGAGTGGGTCAGACCTGGGTTTTCTGCTGCGTTTCTTATAGAGAGCCACTGGTGTTCATCCTTTGCTTTTAAAGAAGACCAGTGACATGATGAGGCCATGCCTTGAACAAGAACTGGATTTCAGTGAGGCAGAGTTGTGCAAGATTGTCAGTCTTACTTTCTCTTCCACAATCAGTGAAGGCCAGTGGCAAGACAAAAGCCAGGATGACTGATGAGGGTCTGGGATGAAGGAGATGATCTCAGTCTTGTCCTCTTTGATGTGAGCTGAGAGAAAAGCTTTTGTCAAAAAGCAGTGAGGACTCAAGTTCAAATTGAATGGCATGAAGTTATAGGGAAAGAAATCCCAGTGCATTTTGGTAATTTTACTCTAATGGGAATTACTCTAATGGGGAGAGAGCATGTGGTGGGGGTTATTCAGAAATGGGGATAGTAAAGCAGAGATTAAGGGGAAAGTCTAGAATTGTGGTAAACATGTCACTGAAATGGCTAAGAGGAGTGAGGAGAGGGGCTCAGGATCCACCTGTGGGTAGGATATAGAATAGAAATACTATAAATGTTCAGAAACAGGGAATTTCATGAGGTCTTGAGAAGTTAGAAAGTCGCCAGAAGATTTCAGAAAAATGTTTAGCTATAGTGCTTGCATTGTAACCTGCTAGTTCTGTTTTCAGCCGACTGAAAAAGTATGGCCTATCCTACCCATGGATGTTACTTTGTTATACTTAGAAGAGTCTACCTGCCTTCAGATAGGAGGGACCAAAACATTCCAGCAGTTCTCTCTCTGACCCCTCTCCCCACAAGAGAGACAAGGCACAATAACCATTGTTTTCTCAGCAAAAGGCTTAAATATGTAATTTTAATTGCTTAGTCTGAACTTACTAACCTGGGGAGTACTGGAGCCACAAGAAAGGAAGAAAGAAAAGGTTAAAAAAAGAAGAAAGGAAAAAGACAGGAATAAAGGAAGTAGGGAGGGAGAAAGAAAAGTACAAAGAATAAGAGAAAGATTGATAAGAAAAAACTAAAGTCAGAAAGAAAAATATTCAAAGAAAGATAGAAAGAAAAACAGGCAAAAGAAGAAGAAAAAATAAATATAGAATGAGAGAAAGAAAGAAAGAAATCCCAATCCATACTTGTTATAGCAGCTTTTCTACAACATGACACCTGGTCATGCAGTCCTTTGTTTAAAATCCTCAGATGATGGTAAGTTCACTATTCCTTGGGGCTGCCTCTTCCACTTTTCAATAACTTTTGTTGGAAGGAAGGAAGGAAGGAAGGAAGGAAGGAAGGAAGGAAGGAAGGAAGGAAGGAAGGAAGGAAGGAAGGAAGGAAGGAAGGAAGGAAGGAAGGAAGGAAAGAAAAGGAAGGAAGGAAAGAAAAGGAAGGAAGGAAGGAAAGAAAGAAGGAAGGAAGGAAGAAAGGAAGGAAGGAAGGAAGGAAGGAAGGAAGGAAAGAAGGAAGGAAGAAAGGAAGGAAGGAAGGAAGGAAGGAAGGAAGGAAAGAAGGAAGGAAGGAAAGAAGGAAGGAAGAAAGGAAGGAAGGAAGGAAGGAAGGAAGGAAGGAAAGAAGGAAGGAAGGAAAGAAGGAAGGAAGAAAGGAAGGAAGGAAGGAAGGAAGGAAGGAAGGAAGGAAAGAAGGAAGGAAGGAAAGAAGGAAGGAAGGAAGGAAGGAAGGAAGGAAGGAAGGAAGGAAGGAAGGAAGGAAGGAAGGAAGGAAGTTTTAAATCTGGAGTGTTGTTAAGACTAGTTATTGATCAGAATTGGAAACATAGACTTTCTGGTGAGCTCCTGAGACAACATGATGCACAAAAAAAATAGTATGTGGCCAGATTTTGTCAGTAAAGCTCATATGAAAGAGGAAGAAATCTCTTTTCTTATCCACTCCCATATACTCACATTTGTCAAATTTTCTATTCTTTTCTGGATTATTTTAGGAAAAGCAGTAATTGCCACACACAAAACTTCCCATCTTCCCTCAAGTTCTTTCCAAATCCTACCCCCAAGTGACATCAAAAAGGACATCATCAATTCCTGGAAATTTTATACTCTCAGTTAATCATGTCTTTGAAATTTCAATGGCTCAGTGCTGTTGGAATTTGCCAGAACCACTGTGCAGAAATATTGCCTAACAAGGTAGCCTTCTTATTAGATCAAACTAAACAATCATGTTAGGGAATATGTCATCATTGTCATCATTATCCAACATAAGATATAACACATATAATACAATATAACACAGTTCCTTTGTTTTCAATAGTGTCTGACTCTTTGTAACCCCAGCTGGAGTTTTCTTGGCAAAGATACTGAGGTGGTTTGTCATTTTACAGATGAGGAAACTGAGGCAAACAGGGTTAAGTGACTGCCTAGGGTCACACAGCTCATAATTATCTGAAGCCACATTTGAATTCAGGTCCATCTGATTCTAGGCTTAGTGCTCTATCCACCTAGTAGCCTATAGTTTAATATAAAATAATATATTGCATAACATCCTATTATATTAATCATATCATGCCATATCTTCCTTATTTCCTCTGGTTTGTTGTGCTGCCTTATTTCTTCCAATTGTCATTTTATCATAGCATTGTATATTTAGCACTAGCAGTGAGTAAAGATTAAGTTTTAACATATTTTTCATTGTTATTTCCAAAGAAAGTTGTGATTTCACCATTAAAGCTAGTCCTTCCATGATACTAATTGTAACCTATCCATACTTTCTTAAGCTGCTATGGAAAAAAAAATCATGTTCTACCAAATGCATGACCAGCCTTTTGGTGATGGGCCTTTTGGAACTTAATCCAAGTAGTCCTCAGATGTTAATTGTTCATCTTGGAAGGATCTATTAGAACCAATGATTTCCTGCTATAGTCTTCAAGAACCCAGGGCTAACTCTACTTCATAAGGAGGCATCAGAATAGGATGTTATGGGTACTACCTTTGAAAGAATTAAAAAAACACACAACAGTCCTAGCAACTTGGATTCCGCTCCCCCCAGTGATTATTTCCAAGGATTTCAAAATGGATGAAATGTACTTCCATCTCCCCTGTCTGATCCCCATTTCTACACTAAGAGAAACTGGCTCATTGACAAGACCTACTTCTCAAAGTGCTTCCATCCACATTTTGTCATCCAGTTGCTCTGTGCCATATTTTTCCAGTTAATCATATAAGTAACTAAGAAGTTTAGCCCTTTACGAATCTTCCAGAAAAAAGTACATATGCACACTTTAAGAAAAATACTCCATACACATATATTTATAACAAAATGGAAGACAAACAGATCTAGAAATTATCCAAACAAAAATACTAAAATATTTTCAAACTGTCAGACTTATCGCTCAAACACAGCTATAAAAAATAAAAGTAATTTTTTAAAAAAAGCAAGAGGACTGCTAGGTGTTCTTATAATAAATAGGTTGTAGACTTTAAGAAGTCTGAAATGTCAAGGATCCAAAAATAGAACTAAAAAGTTCACTCTGGGTAAGTCACATAACTTAATAAATATGTTGATGAAGAATCATTGAACAAATGATTGAGTAATGCAGATTTCTTTATAGAAATGCAAGGTTTGTGACAGTCTTGCAAAATGGGGAAAGGAAACAAGCATTTATTAAACACCTACTATACAAATATTATCTCGTCTGAACCTCACAACAATCTTGGAAGGTAGATTGTGAGCTCTTTGAGGTTAGGGATTGCCTTTTGGCTTTTCTGTTATCTCTAGCATTTATCATAGTGTCAGGAACATATACTCAATATTTATTAATTCAATGAAAAAATAGAAGCTGTTTTATCTCCATTTTACAGATGAGGAAACTGAGTCAGAAGCTCAGTAACTTACATAGAGTCATGGAATTAGTAAATGTTTGAGCCTGGATTTGAACTCAAGTCTTCTTGATTCCAACTGTGACACTCTATTGGGCCCACCCACTCGTCTTTTAGAGTCAAAACGAAGTCAATGTCATCCAATACTTACAGAAGATGGATGGCCAGTGATCAATACTGGATACTTTCTAACTACGTGGAAAACTGGGAAAGTTAATATTTGATTATCTAAAAACATAGATTTGTATATGTAGTTGCCTTTACAGGATTTGATACAGTTTTTAAAATTTCATAAGGCTAATTCAAGGGAAAATATAACCATGTATATGCTGGTCAATATTTGACAACTGATTCAGGACAGCAGATAGCACAGTCAAGAGTCAAGAACAATTAAGAGGATCTGAGTTCAAATTGGAGTTCAGATACTTAATACTTGTTAACTGTGTGACTCTGGGCAAGTCACTTAACCCTAATTGCTTTGTAAAAACAAATAAAAAACTGACTACAGAAAAAAAGGTGCATGATATACTTTTATGTTTAATTCACATTAATATTTTCCTGCCATTTTCTTAAGTAGAGATAATTAGTAAAAAATATATCAAGAGGTTGCTTAGAATAGTCAACGTAATCCACTGCATTCCTCTCCATCACTTCTCATATCTTGTCTTTTGTTCTACCCCTCTGGAGGAGAGAGTGAGTCTAGCATTTTTGAGAAACTCTGCTTTACTTAAATCCAATTCACATGCAAGCCAAAATATCATCTGAGATGTTATGATCTTCTTTGAGATTGAAGGAAAAACAACAGTAGCAATAATAGAAAGACCATCCTAAAGGAAGTTTTACTTATTGACTGATCAGATTTTATAAAAAAATGTTAGGAACAACATAATATTGCATGTTGCTAAAATGAGCACCTACTAGATATCTCAGTAGGCATTATCGAGTGTCCAGAATCACATTCTAGAAGCTTACTGTATCCTTTATAAATTAATAGATGACAAATCCCTACATTACAAATACAAGTACCAAAGTATACTTGAAAATTCAATCAATAAGTGATGCTGAAATTTAAGTATCATCATAGAAAAAATATTGCTCACTATCAAGCAGATATAGTACTGACCCATTAAAATTGAAAACATTTTAAATATATCTCTTTATTGGATAATCATAATCTTCAAACTATATGGAATGAAAAACTCAAACTATAAAGACATATCAATTAGAAGAATCAAAATCATGTGGGAACAGCATGAAGTACATAGCACCCCTATTATTTTGTCTAGTGATATAATGAATATAGCATTGAACCTGGAATCAGGAAGAGCTTCCTGAACTCAAATCTGATTTCTGACATTTACTAGCTGGGTGACTCTGGATAAAATGCTTAATTCCATTTGCCTTGGTTTCCTCATCTGTAAAAGAAGCTGGAGAAGGAAATGGCAAAGTATTGCACTGTCCTAGATAAGAAAACCCCAAATGGGATCAAGAATAGTCAGACATGATTGAAAAAAAATGACAATAACAATAACATATTGCTTATTACTAGAATTGTCCCAAATGTTCTTTCAGTGAGCTAACAGAAATGTTTACAACCTAGTACCTTAAACCTGCTAGATAGATAGCAGTGAACTAAAAGGCAGGCAAACTCGAATTAGAATCCTGCTTCAGTTACTTGCTGGGCTAGTTGCTTCAGCCTCAGTTTCCCGATTTTTAAAAATGTAGACAATCAAAGTGTCTATTCCCAGGGTTACCATGAAGAACAGATGAGATTATACATATAAAGAACTAGACTTAAAGTAGTACCATATATATATATATATATATATGTTAGGTCTTATCCCCCTATGCAACAGTTTGACAAATATTAATAATAAAAGAAAAAATAGTAGAACTTAATCTATAGCCATTTCTATCTGAACTCCATCTAATATCAGATGAGAATAATGGTAATACTCTACAAACATATTATCTTATTTGATCCTTAAAACAATTCTGGGATGTAGATGCTATTATTATCCTATTTTACAGATGAAGAAATGGAGGCTGAGAAACAGCTAATATGTGTAAGAGGCAGGAGAACTCATATAATTCTGACTCCAAGTTCAAAGATTATTTTTCTTGCCAAGTTGCCTTGCCACAACTCTGTGAGGTGAGGCAAATATTATCACTATTTTATAAATGAAGAAATTAGATGTCTTTCCTACAGTCACAAAGCTGAGACAGGGGATCAGAATCCCAAATCTTTTCAAAATGTAAGAAACAAAAAAAATGAAGGAAACGAAGAAAAGAAAAGGGGTTATTTTGTTTTTCACAACTAAAAATAATATACATTTCAGGGTAAGAAAGGGTAGCAAACTGTACCTCATCCCCTACAGCTTTGACCAGATCATTCTGTTACCCATCCTAAGCTCTCCAAATCCAAATCCACTTGGAAGTCTTATGGATATATTCCCCTTAATGCCTCATCCAGTTAACCTTTAGCTGTTATTCTGGGATAGCTAAGTCAAAATATTATAGAAAGGTATGTTTAGGAAAATTGCACATGTTTAACCTATATCAGATTGCTTGCTGTCTTGGGAGGTAGGAGAGGGGAGGAGAGGGAGAAAAATTTGGAACACAAGGTTTTGCAAAGGTGAATCTTGAAAACTATCTTTACATGTATTTGGAAAAATAAAATACTATTAAAAAGGAAAAAATGATTTTTTAAAAAAAGAAATATATCTTAGAGGTCATATACTCTGTGATCTCCTTGTTTTACAGATAAAGACATCAAGGTTCAGAGAGGTCGTAGATTAGAACTGGAAGGGACTTCGGAAGTTACCTATTCTAACTCCCTCTTTCCCAGAAGAAGAAACTGAAATCTGGAGAGATTAAGTGAGATCAAATGGATAGGTAAGTGATGGAGACAGGATTTGAA
Source organism: Sminthopsis crassicaudata (assembly GCF_048593235.1). Taxonomy (NCBI): domain Eukaryota; kingdom Metazoa; phylum Chordata; class Mammalia; order Dasyuromorphia; family Dasyuridae; genus Sminthopsis; species Sminthopsis crassicaudata. The sequence continues at coordinate 442,308,575 of NC_133619.1, forward strand.
CTGAGATTCTCTTCCTCTTAAAAAATAGGTAAGTGGGGCAGTAGATAGAGTTCCAATCCTGGAGTCAGGAGGACCCAAATTCAAAGCCAGCCACAGACACTTACTAGCTGTATGACCCCCAGGCAAGTCACTTGGTCTCTATTACTTCCCTCCAAAAAGTTATCAATTAGAAAATCATCAGTAAATATAAACATATCCACATTCAAAGAAAGCTCGAAACTAGGGATTGATTATGTGCTAAGTGATAAATGTATTAAAGATTTTTTTTTCATTATACATTTTAAATTTAATTGGTAGCACTAACATTGCCTTGCTTTTCTTTCCCCTTCTGAATTTCCTCCTGTTTTCTAATATGGAATTTAAAAAAAAAGTTTCATTAATTATATCTGGCCTTCTTTCCAATTATACCACAATGGATTGACTTGTCTAAGACCACACAGGTTAGTAGCAAAGCATTTGAATGTAGGCATTCTATTTCCACATCTACTGACTCAATGATATGGAGTTCTTTGATGCAACTTCCTTTTATTATGAAAGAATCATGGCTTACAGGAGGAACCAAGACTGTGATTGCTGATAGTTTTAAGTATACACGTATTCCTTATGACTTAACTGGACCCATAGAATTAAAAGGAAATGAAAGAATATGAATGCCATGCAGTCCAAGAATAATTGGCTACTTCACTCTTAGATTTAGAGCTGGAAAGAACTTTGGAGGCTGTCAAATCTCATTTTATAGGTAAAGAAACTTATTTGTTAAAGTCACAAAGTGGTAACTACCAGGAGTGGGATCTGAACTGAGATTCTTCTGTTTCAGGAGCAGGGATTCTTTCCATTCCATCTTTCCATCTTAATCTTTATCTTTCCCTGTCTTCACTGTAATATTTTGAAGGAGAATAGAAGTAAACCAAAGATAGAGACTTTGGGTAAACCTGAAACTCACATAAACCTTTTCAAATTTCCCTGAATTCTACCTATTTCTTGTTCCATAAGTGCAATAATAATCTAATTTATTCATGCACCACAATTTGCTCAGTCATTTCTCAATAAAGAGAACCCATTTTGTTACTAGTTTTTTCACTACTACAAAAAAGGCTGATATAAATCTTTCTGTATATAGGGATCTCATCCCTCTGTTTGTGGTCTCCTTGGGGGTGTATGACTCGAAGTGGGATTTTTGGGTCAAGAGATATGTACCATCTAATGACTTTTCTAGTAGGATTCCAAATTGTTTTCTGGAACAGTTTGTCCCAGATTTCCTGGGACAGTACCAGTTCCAGGAAAAGAAAGTGCACTTTTAATGAGGCTTTGCGAAAGAAATATCCTTTGCCAGACCATGTGTCCTGATTTTCTTGATTTAGAAAATATGGTTACTATAGGTTTTAGAACTCTGACTGTAAAATTTCAGGCAGCCGAATGGTTGTATTAACTATATTCTGAGAGTACTTGTATCTGATATTTTGAGAAGTTAACAAAGTCAAGAGAGAATATACCCCTTGTTCTCAAGAAGCTTCTGCTCAGCCTTACTTTAAGTATGAAATGAAAGCACTGATGTTAGAACCAGGATCAGGGGTGTAACTATTACAAAATCACATTATTCTGCAAGTGTTATAAAAGCAGCAGTTACATGAAAAGCAAATAAAATGAAGGAAAAAAGTGCTGATTGCCAGTTCTCATTTGTGTCAAAAAATAATGTACAGAGATTTGTGAATCAAAAATTCTCTAGTTAAATGATACCGAGCCTCCTTTTCTTTCCTATCTCCAATACTCTTAATTTTACCAGTTATACTATCAAAAGAAAAGTAGAGTGAAAAAAGGAATTATTCTCTTCTTTTTTGCAAATCTATAATTCTATATGAACAATTAGTTCCAAGCTCATAATGGGATATGTACAAATGCCCCCCAAAAGAGCAATGCTTGTCTAAGCTTTATGTATCAATTAATAGTTAAACAAAGCATTTTTATATATGGAATGTCATAAGATCCTAGAACAATCTGGTAGGTGTTGAAATGATTATTCCCATTTTACTAGGAAGTTGAGGTTAGATGGAGGTTTGAGAGATTTGCATAAGATCATATGAAGAGTAAGGGACAGAGTCAACTCTGACCATGCATAACAAATATTATTGTGCCTCAAGTCTGCAAATAATTATTGCCTATTCCACTTTATCCTTTTGCAGGTAGATGGTGCAGGAGATAGAGCATTGGGCTTGGATTCAGGAAGACTCATCTTCTTGAGTTCAAATCTGGCGTCAGACACTTACTAGATATGTGATCTTGGGCAAATCATTTAGCCCTGTTTACCTCAGTTTCCTCATCTGTAAAATGAATTGGAGAAGGAAATGCAAATCACTCTAGTATCTTTGCCAAGAAAACCCCAAATGGGGTCAGGATGAATTGGACACACCTGAAACAATTGTGAACAGCAACAATAATCACTTTGATTAAGTTGACTTCTTAAAGAAAAGAATTACTTTTTTTGATTTTTGTTTTTTCTGTCCCTTGACATATCATATCTCAGCTATAGTTGGAATCTACATAGTGCTTTAAGATATACAAAAGACTTTATATATGTTATCTCATTTGATCTTCACAACAATCCTGTGGGATCAGATATCTTGACAGATGAGGTCACTGAAACTCAGAGAGGTGAAGTGATTTGGCTGAGTCATACCACTGGGAAATGTCTGAGACTGGATTTGAATTCAGGTTTTCCTGATTCCAAGTCCAGCACTCTATCACCTTCATGCATGGTCCTACTAAATCGATCTAAGAGAGAGTATAAACTTTTGTTTCAAGTCTGGGAATGAAAAATTTTAAATTTGAATCCTGATTCCCTATGTGTAACCCTGGGCAAAGTGAAATGCTAATCCTTTTTTTTTTTTTTTTTCTTCCTCATCTACAAAATGATACAGATGTTTGCAAGTTAGCACCGAGACTAAGATTAACGTTCATCAAAGTGCCTTGAAATCTTCACTTTGGAGATTTTATTTGGGCTAGTCATTGTCACTTCCAATATAAAATGATTAAATCTATGAAATTCAGAAAATAATGAACAAAAAAATTAGAGGTACTTAGAGGTTGTAGCCGAGAGAGAGAGAGAGAGAGAGAGAGAGAGAGAGAGAGAGAGAGAGAGAGAGAGAGAGAGAGAGAGAGAGAGAGGTGTTTTTTTTTTTTTTTTTGGATTTATAGTGTTCATTCTCCATGACAGCAGCAAAAACTTAGATGAATATATATCTCCCTATTTAATGTCTAGCTTGATGTTCAACAAATCTTTAAGTCCAGTTCTTTCTGGGAGCTCACATGTTACTTGGCTTGTTCAAAGATAGACAATAAAGCTGGAGTTTGAATTCTGGTCTCCTGATTTCACATCTAGTGTTCTTTCTATAACTCCATGCTGTCCATTCAAGGCCTAAAAGAATGAATTTAGAATGGTCTGTTAAATTAGCTTTGATTTTTTTTTTATTTGAAAGAAATCTGTGCCTGGAATTACTCAGTCTTAAAGGCATTTAGGGACTGATGTCAAGATATCTCAAAGAGGGGAAGATTATATCCAAATGGAAAAGATCACAGATGATATTACTGCAAAAAAAGTCTACTCAGAAGACAGTAGCAATTACTGAACCACTTTCTGATTTCTGAACTATTTTCATGACAATGATCTATATATATGAGATTATCCTTCCCAAAAATAATGAAAGGGGAAGGAGACTATCAGAGATTTTCTACAACATACCATATCTTTTTAAAATTAATTTTATAATTATAATTTTTTGACAGTACATATGTATGGGTAATTTTTTTTACAACATTATCCCTTGTATTCACTTTTCCAAATTATCCCCTCCCTTCCTCTACTCCCTCCCCTAGATGACAGGCAATCCCATACATTTTACATGTGTTACAGTATAACCTAGATACAATATATGTGTGTAAATACCATTTTCTTGTTGCACAGTAAGAATTGGATTCCGAAGGTCTAAGTAACCTCGGTAGAAAGACAATAGTGCAAACATTTTACATTCATTTCCCAGTGTTCCTTCTCTGGGTGTAGCTGTTTAATATACCATATCTTAATGGACATACAATTGATAGAAAAGTTAGAGGTGATTAGATTGGGCTTTATATTTTCACACACACAAATCTGCACAAAAAGAGCAGAAACACAACCTGAAAGGCTTTCTTCATACAAAATGAAAATTGTTCACATGTATATGAGGATCTGGCATGATTCCATGACAGGGAGCTCCCAGAAAGGACTACATTTAAAGATTTTCTGAATATCAACATCTACAAGGCCTAAAATCAGGTCAAATTCTGTTCATCAGTGTTTCTATAGTGACAGAAGCCATCTTGTATAAAGTCCCAAAAGAAAAGAATACCGATTGGTAATGACTGTCTCTAAATGCTTCTAAATTCAATTAAACAAACATTTATTAAGGGTTTCAATAGATAAAAATGGAGAGAGAGTACAAAGACAAAACCAAAAATATATCTTCTAATAGCTTATACACAGTGTCCCAAAAGTCTAAGTGCAATTTAAAAGTTGATGAGTATTTTGTTAGATTACATGAATAAGTATAAAGTTATTTGAGGAAAAATAGAACATTGATGACTAGGGAACTCTGGAAAGGCTTCCTGTAGGAGCTTAGACTTAGAAGAAGCTTGAGAGTTCAAGAGACAAAGGAGAGAAATGAGTGAGTTTCAGGGATAGGACAAAGATTGAGAAATGACAGGTGAAATTTGGGAACAACTATTAAGTCAGGAGAATATAAAGTTCACAAAGGAGAATAATGTGAAAGGTCATGGAAGGCAAGCTGGAATCAGACTGTGAAAGGATTTAAGTGCCAAGCTGGGGAATTTATACTTTATCCTAAAAACAATAGGGAACCACTGAATGACTAAGTTGGTTGCACCAAGTAATCAAATACAACAGCAACTCCTCAATGAAATCTGCAACAATTCACATAGGACAAACAGCGGCCAAGAGTGAATTTTTCCCAGATTATGTCATGCAGATGGATGGACATCCCATTGAGTTAGTTCAATCATACCCATAGCTTGGATAGGTCCTATAAATGATGAGCCCAGAACTGTGGAGGAAGAGGAAGAATAAAAGATATCTGAGTGGCTAATTATATATCATTTAAAAAACCCCCAAAGTTGTGACTGCTACAGAAACACTTCTCTTGGAATGAGAGGTGATTATGAATTGTGATTTACCATAATTTCAAAAAAGAATAAAAAAGTATTGAGGCAATGGAAAGGGCAAAGGGCAATGGAAAAACTTTGGTGGGTATAAGTAAGTCATTGCAGATTATTGACCGTAATGAACACATGAAAACTTAGTTTTTGAAAAAAGACATCGTCTATGACATATATGAACTGAAAAGGATGTAGGCTACTCATATAGAGAAAGGGAGGAATGAAGCCCAGGTGCTTCACAGGCAGCCACAAAATATTAAAAGTCTCCCAAGAAGGCATCTAGTCTATTTTGTACACTAAAGAAGACATATAATAATGACACAGGATGAAAAGATATGGATGTGCTTTGTTGGAGGGAATGCTCATTGTGATGAAGTCACATTTCCCTACTAAAAGTCTTTATTTGAATATTTAATGCCAGGGGGAAGAGAGGACAAATTTCAGAAAAAAGTAAATTATGATTAAAAATTAGGTATAATTAGATTGGGGTAAGTTAAAAATAAAGGGCATTATTCTATGTGCCTGAAATGCTTCATTAGTGATACGTAACAATGGAAAATAATCACACAACACTGAATTTTTCTATCTTCACTTACTAATGGAGATTTTTGATCAAATAACTTATCTAAAAAACCCACAAAAAGCATCCCATGAGAGGATACAACTTCAAGAAAAAAATAGCTGTCATGGAGGAAAGCCTCAAATAACCTAAATAGTAAATAGTAAATCTCCCTCATAACCACCATCATAACAATTCTATGGAACAGTCCATCCTCTTGCCCTGGCATTAAGCTTTTACCCTTCATTCTTCCAGCCTTCTTCCATCACTGCATTTGCCAGCATAGGCTAACAGCTTGCTATTTCTTTGTGGTGGACATGTGCTCCTCCTCTTTCTTCCAAATGAACCACTGAGAATAACATTGGAGACCAGCCAGCCCCACACAGGTATGTTTGTTTATGTTATCCTGTTTAGGGGATTGGGGAATGAGATTAAATCTATTTTAGAATAATAAGGGAAGAAAAATACTCCTCCCCCCAAAAAAAACCCCCTGTAGCTTTAGAATACTTCCAGGCCAGAGAAAAAGCTTTCCTCTTCACATTTAATATTTGGAAATGCTTGAGGTTTGAGGAAAACATTTTCATTAAAGCTTTTGATGTTGTGAAAGAGCTCGAGGGCAGTGAGAGACTTCTTTGCCTCACATTTCAGAAGTACTTCAGGACTTGGGGAAAGAAGCTGATGAAATGCTTCCCTGTTTAAATTCTCTTGCAGGAAAATGAATCCTCTCAAATTTGAGATAGCCTTTTTTAAAAGTACACATTGATATTAAATACCATCCAAAAGCCAAAATATCATGGACAGGAGAGAATTCACAATCTTCTTTGAGATAATCACATCTTTGTAGCCCTTTGGCTTGAAACATCCTCAGGAATAAGGAAACTGAGTTCCCAATGATAATTCATGAATCTGGAAAAATGGCTGAAGAAGGTGAGTACCCCACAACAGTGTTTTTTCAGGCTGTGGTCACCTGAGTGTAAAACTATAAGAGGTGCCCTATACTAAAGAGAGACAGATCAGAGATAAATAGATAACAAGACCCAGGGTGAAAAGGAAATGAGCAACTTGCCAAAAAAAATCTAAATAGTTATGAAAAGAAAATAAATTAGCTTCTGAGCTGCAGAGTTTAGTATTTTATAACTGGAGATATATAACTACTAAGGAATATGCAGGCTTTCATCAAAAGGAATTTCAATCAACAAATTAATTAAAAACTCACAGGATGAATGACCTACATCAGGTATGTGAACACCTGCAATAGGTATTGTCCTTCATGGAACTTAATGATGGCTAGCATTTAAATAGAACTTTAAGGTTTGCAACACACTTTACAAATATTTCATTTGATATTCACAACAAATCTGGGAGATAGGTGCTATTATTGTCTCCATTTTACAGACATCGAAACTGTGGCAATTAATGGTTACAAGACTTGATGTGTTCAGGAAAGAGTAGTTTGGTGTGAAGGCTACCAAGCCCTTTCCAGGGCTGCTTTCCCCTTTGCTGTTCACCTGATCCACTTAACTCTCACTTGTGGTTCCAAGAAGCTGTAGCATGCAAAGTGGCCATACCTCAACTTGGTTTAGGGTCCTGCCACTGGACAACTATGGCTTTAGAAAAGAGAATAAGACTGAGGGCTTCATACAACTTTGCCTCACTTAAATCCAATTTAGCTATGAATCAGAAAAAGCTACTAAATATCCAACGTCAGCTTTGAACTCAGATCTTTACCATGAATATTCCTTTTAAAAAATATATATAATATATGTATATAATTTTTAATTTATGAAATAAGATAAGAATTTCCAGAATATAGTAAAATAATAAAAAAGATAATTGCACACAAAACTGCAAATCTATTAAGTACAACTTGCTAGTCTTTTAAAATATATAATAAAATTATCCATCCTAGTTAAAAATTGCTGCCATTATATATATATATATACATATATATATATGCACATATGTGTAAAATTATTCAATACATACTTGTATTTATTAGTTCTTTCTTTGGATGCAGATAGTATCTTTCTTTATAGATTCTTTAGGGCTAATTTGGGTATTTATAATAGTGAAAATGACAGTAACTCAAAGTTGATCTTAAAATAATGTTGCTACTACTATGTACAATATTTTCTTGGTTCTGCTTACCTTTCTCTTCTTATCCATGTTTTTCTAAGATCACTGAGCTCATCATTTTTTTGTTTGTTTTTATTATGGTATTTTATTTTTCAAATTATTATACAAAGATCGTTTTCCACATTAATCTTTGCAAAATCTTGTATTCCAGATTTTTCTCCTTTCCTCAAGACAACAATCATACTCATCAGCTCATCATTTCTTATGGAACAGTAGTATTCCATCACAATCACAATTTGTTCAGCCATTACCCAATTGACAGGAATCTTTACAATTTCTAGTTCTTTGCCACCTCGAAGAGCATTCCAGTAAATATTTTAAACCATATAGGCTTTTTCCTTTCTCCCAATCATCTTTGGAAACAGATTAAGTAGAGATATTTCTGAGTCAAAGGATATGGACAGTTTAATAATTCTTTGTATATGCTTATAGTATATATCTCACAATTAAACTTACCAAACACTTTTTATAAAACATTTTAAAAGAAATTCTTAGGAAAAAACTAAGTCAAGTCCAGCACACTTTTTCTTTCCTTTTTGATATTGATATCCTCAGAATGTGGATGGAATCTTAGGATCTTCACTTCATTATTTCTTCTGGAGACTTGGAAAGGACTTAGAAGCTATTACTTTGTATTATCCCAGCTGACTTATGAATTTCCTCCTTCAATATGTTCAATGAGTAGTTAACTATTTACAAATGTATAGAATAATAGAACTCATTATAGCTTAGATATACTGATGTCCGTAATTCTCAAGCTAGTCATTATCTGGAAACCAATTTAGTTCAGAAACTTTATTCTTACCTCTTTATTTCTAGATATTGACAATCCAGGATAATCCAGGATCAGCATGCCTTTCTTAATGTCTTATCTGAAGATCCTTAGACTTCCCAAGAGATCTATTTCTCTTCTATCTTTCCTGGGCTTACCTTCTCAAGGACTGGACTTTAGACTTTTTTTGCCCATAATTTTGTTGCTCATTTGTACATAAGGACCAGGAAAAAAATAAAAAGATTTTTTTTAAAGGAAGAGGAGGTACAGGGTTATTCGGAAAACCCAGTTATGTCCTTGGATGCAGATTTTCTTTTGTTAAGGAGATATCATATAGGAACCTGGAACAGCTTAGTGGACTCTCTGTCCCATATTCTTTTTCATTACTTCTTCAACAATTCCCAAATGGCAGTTACTTGAGAATATTTGTTTTTCAAATCTTTTCCTTCAAAGCTCATTTAGGACTCAGAGATTCTCTCTGTAGTGATCCTAAATGCTTGTATATAGGCCTAATTCAAGATAGGTGTACAAATTATATTAGTAACCAGAATTGATTAAGATTGACAGTCCTGAAGCTGTTAATGTCAAAATATTATTATATCTTTCTGTTACTTCCTATTTTCAGGTTAAAAAAGTCATGTGGGAAAATAACTGGGACAGAGAACAGTCATTTGGGGGGGGCAGGGGGCTATTTTCCCTTATTTATAATTTAATTTTAACTCCGGCAATTCCTAAGCTTATATTTTGTTACCATTGAAACCGAGATTCCATGTCTAATTTCCACACAATCCAATTAGCTCCACATACAGGAAAAACTATTTCATTTTAATCAACAAACATACCTCTCACTCCAATCAGTCTTATCTAAAGGCATCCCATTTTGGGGGATGGAGGAGGAGTTTGGCCCTCTTAATCAAAACTACTATTAGGGAGAAACCCCCCCCCCCACTGAAGTATATGTTCTAGCAAGGATGGGTAAATAGCATAATCTTCATATGGATTGAATTGGACAGTGAATTCCTAAATATTCAAGTCTGCTCTTTATCTGAGCTAGTCACTCAAATAGTGCCATTTGCAGAGGCACAAGTCTGGAATCAGGAAAATTCTTCTTAGGACCCTGCTCAGGACCCTGAGCAAGTCACTTAACTCTGTTTGCCTCAGTTCCTTCACCTGTAAAATGATCTGGAGAAGGAAATGGCAACTACTCCAGTATTTTTGCCAAAAAAACCCCCAAAACTCCAGAGGAAGTCACAAAGAATCGGACACACAACTGAAAACAAAATACAGCAATCACCCATACCTGAGCTTGCCTCTGATGGGGTTCTCTATTTATGGTATAATGTAAAAAGATATCAGGAGAGAGTTGTTTTCAAATTCTGCTCCTAAAAATGCAGTTTGTGTCACCAGGGTAAAGTTACTTAATCTCTCTGAGCTTCAATTTCCTTTTCTGTAAAATTGGAACAATACTACTGGTAATACCTAAATTTATATGGACATAGTGAGGATTAAATGAAATAATATATAAAAATACTTTGGAAACCTTAAAGTGTTAACCTGAATGTTCAGATATTTTGATTAGCATCTTTTATGAAGGATTTTTAGTTTTCATATGCTTTGATTTTGCCTTATTCCAGCCTCTTTAGTTTTCCATGGGACAATTAATGAAGGAGATAGAAAAAAAAAAATAAAGGATTCTTAGACCAAAACAACATGTAACATTTAAAAGGCCTTTTCATATTCCATGGTAAAGCAAAATGAAACATATACACAATCATCCCCAAGCCTCTATTTCATCCTTGGATAAAACCCACCAACCTTAATTGTCCCTTCCCCACCCCCAGCCCCCAAGAGAATTAGAGCTTAACTTCATAAAGAGTTCATTTTTATCCTTCTATTCCATTTTCAAAATCTGATCTCCGGTGTTTTCTGCAATTAGTGTTTGATATAGTATTAATATTCCTATTTATCTCCTACATGCCATATGGATTAAATTCTCATTACTTTTGATCTTAATACTTTTAAAATATGTAAATCAACTGACACCCTCTTTAAAGCGATGTTTGCATCCCTGTCTATTATTGCCTTAGGCAAAAGAAAAATATCTGCATTGCTAAAATTGCCAAATTGGGTGGAAATCTTGACAATTGTACCTTAAATTGATCAATCTCAATAAATTAAATAGTGACCAAGTAAAATTAATCCATTTATGCTTATATAGTCCTCAACCTCAAATAAGAAGACTCAGGCATCCGAATAAGAAATATAAAATAAATACAATGTATTAATATAATCACATTTCATTATTACCCTATTTAAGATTATGTGATTTACTTGAGCTGACATAGAGATGGAAAAAAAAAATCAAGCTTTTCTTGGATATTGATAGACCCTTTCACTATGTGGGTTATATGGTTCAGATAGAAGGCAGGTTAATGACTGCATATTAGAATTTTTAAGTTCACCTTAAACTGGTTAATTATTATAGAAGGACAACTAAGTATGACTAATGGAATTAAATTGCAGCCAGAAGAGTTTGCAAGTATTGTTTAGTTTTGTATCTATTCTTCCCAAGTAATGTTATCTTTGCCACTGTTAACTTGTTTTCTTTCAATATTGTTCTTGGGACAATATTTTTCACCCATGGGACTTGAGAGCTTTTAAAAATTTTCAGTATTTTTTCCAGTAACCTTTTATATCAAACAAATTCCAAGTCTTTCTCTCTGCTGGATGCTACCAACAATTTCTGCACAGTTGTCACGATTTTTGCACACTTAGAATGACAATTGCTTCTTTAAAAAAGAAAAAAAAATATCACTTCTTATATTTCTCCAGAATATAAGCATAACTGCCCAGAATTTTAATTGACTGATAGGTTCCCTTTATAAACTACATAAAGGTTTGTCCTCATTATATATGAAAGAATAAAATCTTGTATTTATCTAAAGGCTTACCTTGCTTACCTTGAAATACAAGCTGTGCCAAAAGTCAGTGCAATTTTAAGCTATTTAAAACTTAAAAGCTTAGAACTGTACTAAGATTTTTGGCACATCCTATATTAGTATAGGCAACCACAGTAAATGCTTTTGGTACTTTGACCCATATACATCTTATATTCTTTAAAGCAACTCAGTTTTATTGCTGACTTTGTTATTTTTTTGATAATTTCAGATTTTCTCCAAGAAAAGGATACTACTAAATGTGTTTCTTTTAAACAATGGCCCAATCTCTACAAAGAATACTACACAGAAAATCAAAGTTTATTTGTTCAGATTGTATGGAACTCTTTAAAAGGTTTAATTCTAAGTGCTTGAGACAAGACCAGTAAAAGGTAGTATCCTTGTCTTTAAAGACCTTATAATCTAGTTAGGGAGACAACATAATGTAGCCAAATACTTAACCTTGGAATATGGAGAAAACATAGAAAACTAGAGGATATTAACTAATGCAAGATAATATAAAAAGTATGTTACATGCTGAAGGGTCATGATGTTAAAAATTAATCAGAAGAAAACTCTGATGAAGATTATCTCACACAACAACCAGTGGTTGGAAAATGAAAATTGAACCAAATTCATAGCATGTGTTATACTTTCTATTTATACCATTAATTATGCTGTGTACATTTGCAAAATGCAGAATTTAACATTTGTAGAGATTATTTTAGAAATTATGCATCTCCCTAAAATCACTTGAATTTTGGAGCAAGACAGATACAGTAGTGATTCTTCCTATTGCTTACAAATTTTAAAAAATAATATCTTCATAATTTATTGTAGCATAGTAAAATGGGAATGAACAATGAAAAAATAAATTATGAACTTGAGTTTTGCTTCTCTTCCTGTCCTCTGTTGACCTTCTTGTGGAGAATGAAAAAAGTTAGAAAATGATGGAATAGGGAAGGAGGGGGCCTCAGACTATAACTGAATAAAATGAATTTTGATTGAGATTGAGAGAATTTTGTCTTTAGCTCTTCCTCACATCTTTTGAGCCATTTGACTTCTTCCCAGCCACCTTCCCTTTTTCCTCACATATTCTCATATCATTTCAGGCTGTCAGTGCCTTCCTTCTAGCTCAAACTCCTAAGACTCATTGTTGGTATTCTTCTTAGTACAGTTGATATTATAGATTTTTCTAGCCCCTATCTAACAGATTAGATATATTTGATGTGTGTAATTTCTTTATTGCCCTGCTCTCTGTTAGATGTCAGTGAGGTAATCTAATGAACAAAACTAATTAGTATATTATTTCAGGTAACCCAGAATCATGGAATTTTAGAATTTGGAAAAACTTTTTTTTATTTATAATTTTTTTCACAGTATATATGCATGAGTAATTTTTTATAATATTATCCCTTGTATTCTTTTTTCCAAATTATCCCTTCCCTCCCTCTACTCCCTCCCCTTGATGACAGGCAATCCCATACATTTTACATGTGTTACAATATAACCTAGATACAATATATGTGTTTAAATACCATTTTCTTGTTGCACATTAAGTATTAGATTCCAAAGGTATAAGTAACCTGGGTAGATAGACAGTAGTGCTAACAATTTACATTCACTTCCCAGTGTTCCTTCTCTGGGGGTAGTTGTTTCTGTCCATCATTGATCAACTGGAAGTGAGTTGGATCTTCTTTATGTTGAAGATATCCACTTCCATCAGAATATATCTTCATACAGCATTGAAGTGTACAGCGATCTTCTGGTTCTATTCATTTCACTCAGCATCAGTTGATGTAAGTCTCTCCAAGCCTCTCTGTATTCCTCCTGCTGGTCATTTCTTACAGAGCAATAATATTCCATAACCTTCATATACCATAATTTACCCAACCATTCTCCAATTGATGGACATCCATTCATCTTCCAGTTTTTAGCTACTACAAAAAGAGCTGCCACAAACATTTTGGCACATATAGGTCCCTTTCCCCTCTTTAGTATTTTTTGGGATATAAGCCCAATAACAGCAATGCTGGGTCAAAGGGTATGCACAGTTTGATAACCTTTTGGGCATAGTTCCAAATTGCTCTCCAGAATGGCTGGATTCTTTCACAACTCCACAAACAATGTATTAGTGTCAGAATTTGGAAAAACTTTAAAGGATTACCTATACTACCCTCAAAAAAGAAGAGGAACCAAAGAGGCTTGAAGAAATTTACTCAAGGTCACAGAGCCACTTGAAGGTATAACTAAGAAGAGAAGTAGGTCTTATAGTTTAATATTCTTTTCCATCGGGTAATATGTGCATTATATTTAAGAAGACTTAAGGGTAAATTATAATGGTGTCATGGCAAACCAATAAGCATACTTGTAGTGATCTTTAAATCCCTTGCCTTCTATGTACTGGTAGGAAGGCCTTGGAAACTATCCATCTGTGTAGTAATCATTTGTTTTGAAGTTCATATGATTAATTTTTGAAAATTCAAATGTTAAAAAAAACTTCTATCAGCTATATGATCTCAGCAAGTCATTTCACACTTCTAGATTTGTTTCCTCATCTATAAAATGAGGAAGTTGGATGAGATGATCTTTAAGGTACCTTCTAGCTCAGATATGCTGTAATACTCTAAAAGCAATAGGAAATTAATGAGGAGCTATCTATATTTTAAGGGAAACATTTCAAAGTGATTACGTTAACTATACCAGCTGTTGTGAGGTCCATCTAATACTTCAGTATTGTATGATAATACATCCCTAAAGCCAACTTTACCTACTTTGTAAGAATGATTAAGAAAACAGAATGAAAATTGTGACCCTGAATGAACATCTCAAACACAACATGAACATATCATCTTAATCTTCAAACATAGCCTTTATTCTTAATTTCTCAACAGTTACTGATGGTACTATTATTCTCTGATTAACCTAACTTCATAATTTTAGAATCCTCTTAAAGGAGACTGACATTGCAGATTAGTGTGCTGCACTCTAGTCACAAAGATCTAAATTCAAACTATTTCTGATATATATTATCCATTTGACTATGGGAAAATTATTTAACCTGAGTCTTAGATTTTCAATTATAAAAAGGGATCAAAATTCCTGTGCTGCCTAATTGACAGGATTGTTTTAAAGCTCAAATGAAAATAATGTATTTCTCTGCAAATGTATAAATGTTATTTAAATGTCATCTACTCTGACCCGTCTCTAATTCATCTTTCACAATACTGAGAAGATATTCTGTATAATGCATTTATAATGTGTATTTATATATTTAAATAATATATTTATAATGTATTGCTCTGATCATATAACCCCTATTGAAAATTTTGGGAGATTTCACATTTCCCATAGGATAAAATATAATCTCTTTGTTATTGTTTTTTGTCTTTTGTTTTCAAAAAGGATCAATGGCAAAGTAATCAAGACTCCAATCTACACCTTGTTTTCCCAGCTTTGTTTGCCATTGTTTCCCTTCATGCACCCTATATTCTAAGCACTAGATTATTCTCTGTTCCCCAATTGAATTTTGTTTTCTAATTTGGTGCATTTGTACACATTGGCGCAATTTGTACCTACTGTCCCCACATTTCTGCCTGTTGAAATCTTTTCCTTTCTTAAAAGTCAGGTGCTGATTTTTTTTCCCATGCAATCTTTCCCCTTAGAATTTTTCAAGCTATATTTGATATCATATGAATGAATGAAAAAATAATATATTAACTATTTACCATGTACAAAGCACTGGAGATACAAATACAAAAGCAAGATGGTCCTAATCCTCAAAGAACTGACATTGTAATAAGAGAGAAAATACATTTGGAGATTAGTATTAGGTCAATGAAAGATGTTTTAGTTTGAAAAGATACAGATCGTAAGTGGAATTTTAGGGGAGTAGAGTAACATATCCTTCCAAGATCTGGAACAACAATTAACAAGAAGATGGTACAACATGAAACATAGGACAACTAGATTTAGGAAGCCCTATGAGGTATGTATTTATTTTGAGCCCTATGAGGTATTTATTTTATGAGGACAACTCAAGATCCCTATTAGGAATTTTAGAATTAAATAGGTTAGGTCTCTTAGGGTATGAGCTCTAGTCCAGAGAGCAAGTTTATTCACATACTTTTATTATTTTATTATATCTGTTTCTATTGCTTTCATTTCCTCTACTAGAAGAGGAGTACACTTTTTTAAAATCTCTGTATTCTCAATTCAAACAAAGCATAGTGCCTTGTATACAGTAGGAGCTGGTTAAATGTTTGAACAATCAATAATTCAATAAGAGTTTATTAAATAGTTTCTATGTTCCAGGTATAGTGCTATTACAAACCTCAAGACAAAGATGCTTAAGGAGTTTATAATTTAGCCATTAATTAAACAGAACAAAATGGCTATCATTTAACTAAAATTCTCAGTTCTAGAAGTTTTTATATAAATTTCAATTCAAAATGGATGTATCAATCTACTCCCTAAATTACCATTGTTGCAATTTCTCAAACCAAAACATCTCTTCCTGACCACTAGTACTCTACATGTGTTGCCTCCCTGACTAGAATTTAAGATCTCTGAAGATAGGCACTATCTCATATTTTGTATTTTCCCATTAAGTTATTTCATTTTGAGTTTAGAGTAGAATAGTGATGTGTTTTATTAACTTATGTTTGTAAAATAAAAAAAGAAAAAGAATACAATATCCCTTAATACCATACTCATTCCATTAACCATTAAAGAATGCTAGTAATAGTCATTTTAACAAGCCTGGCCTTTGTAACTTCTGAATTCTCAGCTCTAATCCCTAGTTCAAAAGTATCCAAAAGCAAAGGGGTGCAAATTTTAATTTTTAGAAGTAAAACACTAACATTTAGTTAGTGGCGAGGGAAGGGTTAAGTTAAAAGCCTCAAAAGAATAGCAAAAAGTATTTATTAGTAATATGACTTATTTAAGTCTCCTTTCCCTTTAATATGTTATATATATATATATATATATATATTATACACAGAAATCTTTATTCATATTCATAGCTATAGTCATATCTATATCAATATTTGTTTCCATTTCTATTGCCAAAGGAAAGCAAATTCCTTGAGAGTAGTGTCTTTATTTCTGTCTTTGGATTCTCAGTAATACAGCACCTCACACCTAAAATGCACTTAAACATTTCCTGATTGATATGAATTGAATATAATGCCTTTATCATAGCAGTTGAGAAATGTTGGTCTTTCCCCTGGACTGGAAAAAAGTCTCTTCTTCAGCCAAAAATTTACACACACAGGATTTAAATCTTATTTCACAATATTTGAAACAATAGCTTTCTGCCAACTTAGTGCATTAATCTTGGATTTTCCCCCAGAATCAGGTCAAAGCCTGCAACTCCTTCCCAAATGAACAGAATTGGCTGTGGCAGATGAAACATCTATCAATGATGTGAACTTCTTAGCATCCATATGTTAAAATAATCCACCTTCCCTAATAACAAGATCCTTGTTTAGAGAAAGGGTCAATTCTGGCAGAGGATATTGGCAAAACAAACATTAAGTCGCAACTCCAGGATTCAGGGAATCAAGTGGTTAAAAAAAAAAAAACAACAACAACAATTCAGGGCTTGCATTCTTCCTGCATATCAATTCAAAGCTTGGTGCTTGAGAAAATAACCAAACTGAATTTTTACAATCTCTCTTTTTATTACATAAGTTTCACAAGAGGAAATGAGTATCATGGTTGGGGTACAATTGAAAATCCAATTGCTTTTTCATGGATTCAAGTAGAATATGCTATACAAAAAGGAATGGTTAAGAAAATGAACCTAGCAGATAAGCTTTTATGTAAGTCTACATAAAAGTATAGCACAGTTAAGTTAAGTTATTAACATCTAACATATTTATTAAGTATTGACTATGTGCCAGGTACATTGTTTGAAAAAAAAAGGAAAAAAAATTCCTGCCTTTACACAAATTATATTCTCTTACCCTATTAAATGTATTTTCTTGAGAAATGTGAAAACAAGGTCCTAATGTAGTGTTAATTATTCTAAAGAATAAGGGACTAAGAGCTCACCTAAAAAAAGGATGCTAAGTGATACAGTAGAGAGAGCACTGGGCTTGGAATCAGGAAGACTCATTTTTCTGAGTTCAAATCTGGCCACAGACACTTTTATTAGCTGTGTGTCTCTAGGCAAATCACTCAACCCTGTTTGCCTTAGTTTCTCATTTGTAAAACAAGCTAGAGAAGAAAATGGCAGACCTTTTCAGTATCTTTGCCAAGAAAATCCCAAAACTGGGTCATGGAGAATTGGACATGACTGAAACAACTGACCAACAACAATAAAATTGTTGTAAAGTAAAAGCTAACATCAGAGGAAAAGAGATATCTATAATGTTGGCATTCCATTCCAATTGTGGAAAAAGATCAAATTGGATATTTTAGCCTTGCTCTCCTTGATATTTTCTGCAATGTTGTGATGTTGTGACTCATAGGTCTTAACCTCTGATAAACTATAATCAGACTGATTGAAAAATAAATAGGTTGCAAATTTGGCTTTCTCTAATAATCCCGAAGTTTAGTGTCTTTGACCACCATAATTCCAATGTATCTTATAAAATATAGATATATACATATATGCCCACTGACTTCTTAGACAAAAATATTAGCTTCTGTTCCTGTCCCCAGATAGCTATAAAAAATTCTCTAAAAACCTTTCTCATAGGGCTGTTTCATAGTGTCAGCACTACTATGCTGGCCAAGATCCTGCTTCAGTAATTCTACTGTGTAAGTCGAATACCTAAATCTCCTCTTCAAGCATTTGCTATTATTCTAATGGTACACTGCATTTTTCAAGGCTTTTTTTTATGGCTTATGTTGTGTTGCAGAAGAACTGCCATATTTGACTTATGAGGGGTCCTAAGGACCAAGGACTAGCCAAATGAAACCACACCCTCACTTGTATAGTCAGGTCAGAAGGGTATTATAGTCTCATAAGGGAAGGAATGTTAAGGACACAAAATTGTGAGTCTAGTGGAGGTAGGCAAGAAAAACTACAAGGTAAACATACAAGATTTGTGTTTCTCATCAGCTTTTTCTTTGAGCCAGAAAAAATTCAAGCAAAATCATGAATTGTTTTAACCAGTGCCATCTGTGGGAAATTTTTTTTTTTTACCCTCTCTTCTAATACCTAGACAGAACTATTTCTGCGGAGTGTTATAATAATTCTGGATGTGGACAAGTAAAGACAGAAAGTAAACCAGAAGGTGGAAGATCTTTGGCTTTATTCTGGGTTTCTGCCCCTGGTGAAACTGCCATAAAGCTCACATTATAGTTAACTTCACTGCAACATAGTGAGAATGTATAAGAGAATGTATAACTTCTCTGAAGCTCAATTTATTTATTTTTTAAAAGGTAAAAATAACAGTTTACATTCATTTCCCAGTCCTTTTCTGGATGTAGCTGGTTCTCTCCATCATTAATCAATTGGAATTGGATTAGCTCTTCTCTATGTTGAAGAAATCCACTTCCATCAGCATACATCCTCGTACAGTATCATTGTTGAAAAAAGTCATGATAATTCTTTTGGAATTCACAGAAATTATAAAGGTGAAATTACATCTGCAAAAATTCTGCCTTCTCATAACAGAAATGGACCTGGAAGGAATCTTAGATATCAGCTAATCCAGATCCCTCATTTTACAGAAGAGGAAGCTGAGCCCCAGAGGAGTAAAAAGGACCTATCTAATCATACAAAACTGGGAAGTGAAAAAGCTGGTATTCAGACCCAAGTTCTCTTATTCTTAATCCAAAATTCTCTCCACTATACCAAAAAAATCTCCTAGAATGAATTATTAATCAATATCAACAAGTATTTTTAAAGCACTTCTTATGTACCAAGTACAGTATTAAGTACTGGGAATGAAAGTACAAAACCAAACCCAAACCCAAACTAAAAAGAAATAATTTCTAATAACATTTTAATTATGTGAACAATATTAATTTTAAGCCATTACTGGAAACTAAATAACCTTTTTAATGCATAAATTTTAAATGGCAAACTGTTGACTAATCATCAAATTCCTTTTAAAATAATCTGATCAGGTTTTTAAAAAGTTTACTTTGCCCGATTATTGCTTCAAACCCTATTTCCCAAGTATTTTTCATTATATTATAGTTGCATATTTTCGGTAGGTTTCTTTCTTTCTTTTTTTTTCAAGGGGTAGAAAAAGGTATATTTTCCTTATGTTAATATTCATTTTTGTTTATCACTCTGCATTTCATTTTCCTCTAGTGACTTTCCTGCCCAAAGGCTCTGCAGTGGTATGTGAAGAGAGTCATTCAGCTTGTCAACTTGCTTCCCAGACTACTCAGCCAAAAACCCAGGGGGAAAAACCATCCTGAAATCTCAGACTAATCAGAAGCTGAGCTCAGGGAGCACGCAATTCTGATTTGTTCTTTTGAGATTGGAACTATAGTCGGTGAACTTCCTTGAACAGTTCATCACATAGTTCTATCAAAGAAGCAATGCTCATACTTTCAGATGCCATGTGCTTGAAGAGTGAAACAAAAATAATTTTTTAAAAAAGCCTTCAAGTCTTTTCCAATATGTTTTCCACTTCCTGTCCAGACTTCCCCCTCAATCTTCAGTCTCCTACCTTTATAAACATAATTCATCCATAATCTAGGGTGGGAAAGATCAGATTTTATTCCATTTACTCTCATTATCCAAATTTACATTCAGTTGGGGATTTTAAAATAACTCACCAAGATTTTCTTTAAATTCTTCTCTATTTAAAAACAACAACAAGAAACCCCACCCAGATATGGTATTGGGGCAACCCTTCCACTGGAAAAAATGGAGGAAAGCATGATAGAATGCAAATAACACAAATCTGAGATTCAGAAAGTTTAGGTTCTAGTTGTCAGTCCCATCAGAAACCTTAGCCAAGTTCTAAAAATGGTCAAGATTTCAGACCAGCTCCCCCTTTTACAAATAAGCAAATCCAGTGACTACCTCATTGTCCCCACAAATGACATAGGCAGAATTGAACCCAGGTCCTCCTCAATCGTGGGAGCTCCTTCTGCAATATTACACTAAGGAACTCTGCTCTCTCTTGGTCTTTGTTCCCTCATCTGTAAAAAATAAAAAGTTTTACTCTGTGATCTAATATCATGATTCTATATTATGCCAATTTTTATCAGGCTTATACCCAAGTAACATTCTTTTGCTTCTCCATTTCATCAATTTATTTTTATGCTCATTAAATACAACATTGAAAGATAAAGGAACATCTTATCTTACTGAAAATGTGGAGGAATGAATATCCCTTGCACCCATGCTATTACTCATGCAAACAAGAAACTGGCTTAACATTAGGTTTTGTTTCAATTTTAGATAATTCTAGAAAGATCCCATAGACTACCACACACTTGTCACTTTGCTTCATTTTAAAATGTGACCCTATCAAAGATGAAATCCTTTAAAAACGACCATATGAAAAGGACTGAAGGACTAAGGCCATGGGGCAGAAGCACAAATTGCTGCTGATCCTCTTCATCTTGGTTCCTGCCCTGCTCTGTGGACCTGGACTCAATCATGCTGAGATATAAGGAACTCACGCACTCTCTAATCTTACTGCCTTCCAGGAGGTACCAATAAGACAGCAGGATGCTAATCAAAAACATTTGAACTTTAGAATTATATGTGGAGATTTACTCTTGCCTTATACTAAGTTCTCTTCTAAATGCGGAGCCCATTTGCACATCTTTAAATACTGAACCTATTCACAACTAGCTCCAGCTTCAAAGGAAAAAAAAGAAAAGAAAAAAAGGGGGCCCTTTCTCTTACCAGCACTGTCTGTTAACGACACGGTTATTCCAGCATTTTAATAAGCTGAGAGCACATGGCATTGCCATGATTTAATCAGTCAAAAATGTTGCAAAGGAAATTAGAATTTGCTCATTGAATTTTTCAAAATTCAAACTTGCTCCATAAAATGGATAAAACACTTAGTGACTAGAATTAGTACATTCTGAAAAAAATGGAGGGTATAGTCCTAATCTCACCCTTTCAATTAATGTGTATTTAATTAAAGACTCAATTGTGAGGTCAATTATAACCCTATAAACTTCCCATTTTAAAATTTTCAGGAATTTTGACAATCAAGATAATAATAATGCTATGTTCTATATGTTGTTTTTAATTTTTCTACTATTAGACCACACCATGTAGTTAAATCAAACTTTTCATCCAGTAAAACCAACCTATTTCCCAAATAGTATTCCATTAATCCTTACCACACCTCCCTCTAGGAAACTAAAAGGTAAGAGATAAATGAGTTACCCTGACTTGTTATACATAGATGACTTGCACATATTTGGTGGTAGAATGAAGAAAAAAATTTTAAAAAAATAAACAGCTCATTCAAAATAATATAGTGGATAGGAGGCTGGATTTAGTCAAAGCAACTGGGTTTAAAGCCTACGTCTGATGCAGACTACTTAGTTTCAGGCAAGTCATTTAACCTTCCTTGTCCTCAGTTTCTTCATTCTTAAAATGAGGTAGCTGAACAAGATGACATCTGAAGTTCTATACAACTCTAGATTTAGATGTTATCCTTCAGCAAAATCTGGTCTTGACATTTTGCTTATCCTTAAATTTCAGCTACATTTTAGTGTACTGTTGTCAGTGATAAGAAAATCAATATTCCAAAGTAGACATGACCAACTGATCTTGGTCCAGAAATTCTGGAAGATTTAGTATGTTTGATGTGGGAAGGATAGAGACACATAGAAGTTAGAAGGAAGGAAGAAAGACAGGAAGGCAGGAAAGAAGGAAGAAAGGAAGGAAGGAAATAAGCATTTATCAAGCATTTTCTATGTACCAGGCACTGTATTAAATATTTACAACTATTATTTCATTTGATCCTCACAATAACCCTGGGAGGTAGGTGCTATCATTACCTGCAATTTACAGTTGAGGAAACTGAGGTAGATAATGGTTAAGAAACTTGCTTAGAGTCACACAGCTAATAAGTGTTTAAAATCATATTTAAATCCTGACTCTATTAGGCCTGGTACTCTATCCACTGCATCATCAACCTGCAGGCAGAAATAAAATCCATGGCCTTGGGTGTCTAGACTCAAATGTGCAAAGATGAAGTAACAAACTTAACTAGAAAATCTAATTCAAGAAGGTAAATTTTATTACATTGATATCACTGAGCCTGTATGGGATGAGACTCAGGATTGTGTATAAGTTTGAATGATATAATTTATTCAAAAGAAATGAGGGAAAAGGGTAGACTAGGGGCAGAATAATATTGTATATTAAGAAAATCCAGTAATACTGATTGCCTATGATAATAAAAAATAAAAATAAAAAACTAAGAGGTTAAAATAAAAAAAGAAAATCCAAGAAATAAAAAAGGGAAATGAAGAGAGCATCTGTATGATGGCCAATGGAGGAAGAAAGAGATACAATATATTCAGAAAGAAGAAGGCAGAAAGTTGAAGTAATGAATCATGATTAAGGCACGAAAGCAGAAAGGCATAATAATAGTAGTGATGGAGAACTTCAATAATCCAAAAAATTGTGGGAATCCTTTCTTTTCAAAATAGAGCAGCTAATACTTGACTTACCTTAATAGCAATTTCGTTTTTCAAATGGCAAAGTGGGAAATTCTATTCTGGATCTGATTCTTACCAATGAGGAAATGCCTGTAAGGTTGGAATTGGTGGGAACCTTGGAGGAAAGGGATCACTTCAAGATACAATTATACGCATATAGATTCTAGAGCACTCAGAAATAGAATAGGTAGGAAAACTCTACAGAAGTCCAGGAAAGATAGATACCTCTCATGAATGCCCAAAGGCAACATTGATAAGTCTGATGAAAAGGAAAATGGGGTATTATCTAAAGAGACTGAGGTAGATATATAGATAAGTCACTAACTAATTTGGATTTTAAAAAGGCAAGTCTTCATTCCTCTTTAAGCTATACATTTTGATTCTCCAAATGGACCTTTTTTTTTTTTTATCATGGCAAAGAAAACTCTTTATCCTGGAAGTTCATTCCAATCCTGGATTAATTATCACGTTAAAAGTAAGCTTTGATTGGCTGATTCCTCCAAGATCCCCCATTTCAAGTAGGATGTCCAGGTCAACTATTTCATTCCTCCCCAGACTATTCTTGTCCTGTCTCTTTAAAGACAGTCCAATGCACGTTGTTGGATACCTTCCTTTCCCTCAATCCCCACACCTTTTTCAGATTTTTATATGTTATCTTCTCCCATTAGAATAAGCTCATTGAGGGCAAAAACTCTTCTGTTTTTATTTGTATTACCAGGGCTTTCACAGTGTAACAGATAGTAAGCACTTAATAAATATATGTTTCTTTGACATGTAGAGAACATGCAAGCAAGGAGGTATAATGGAAGAACACAAATCACAAAATTTCAGAATTTGAAAGACACCTCAGAGGCTAATTCATATCTGAAAAAAAGAGATAGGAAAAACATTTTCTCTACGATTCACCTAACAAGTGATCATGTAGCTTTGCTTGAAGATAGTTAATGAAGAGGAACATGGCATTTCCAGGGGCAGTGGCCATTGCATTTCTGAAAATTTTCAATTAATAGGTAATTTTTTTTTATTTCAACCTAAATTTACCTATGTAGTACAGTGGAAAGAGTGCTAGGCCTGGAGTCAGGAAGACTCATCTTCATGAGTTCAGATCTGACCTCAGACACTTTCTGGCTGTGTGACTCTGAACAAGTCACTTAACTCTATTTGACTCAGTTTCCTTAACTGTAAAATGAGCTGGAGAAGGAAATGTCAGACCACTCCAGTATATTTGCCAAGATAACCAAGAGGCAGACACAGACGAACGAAAACAAAAATTTCCACCTATTTCTTCTTGTTCTGCCTTCTAAAGCTAGATATAAGTGTATTTCTTCTTCCATATAACAACTCCCCCAAATACTAGAAGATAACTACCATATATCTCTTCTTCAAGCTAAATACCACCAGTTCCTTCCACCAGTTTATACGTAGCATGAATGTGTAGCCCTTTACAGAGTCTGGCACAAAGTACTTAATACATATTTTTGTTTAATTGGCTATTCTTATTGCTCTTCACTATATACACCAGATTAACTATGATTTTTCTAAAGTGAGGAGCCCAGTCCTGACCACAATATTCCAAAAGTGTTTTGACAGTGGTGAGTAAAGCAGGATTATTGATTTCTTATTCTTGGAAGTTATATCTTTCTTACTTGAGCATAAGATTATATTTGTGTTCTTGGCAGCTAAATCATATTATTGACTCATACTGAGCTTACGGTCCACCAAAACTTTCATATCTTTTTCAGATGAACTCTATTTAGTCATGTCTTACTCATCTTATGCTTGTGAAGTGAAATTTTTGAATCCAAATGCAAGACTAAATACATTTATTCCCAATTAAATTCCATTTTATTAGATAAGACTCAATATTACAGCCTACCAAGATTTTTTTTGATTCCTGATTCTCTCATCCAAGATATTAACCATTCCTCCAAATTTTATGTAATCTGCAAATATGATCAGCACACTTCTGTTTGTGTAAGTTGAAAAAAGTGTTAAATAGCACAAAGCCAAGCAAGTCTTTATAGCATTCCATTAGAAACTTTTTTTCATGTTAACATGGAAAGCCATTTCACAGAGACTGAAAGCCATCTAATTGTCCTATCATATAGCCCAAACTTCTCTATCTTTTTCAAGGATTTTTTATTAACAGTTTTGCTAAAATCTACAGAAGTCCCCTGATTACCAGTATAGAAATTCTTTTAGCAAACACATAAGAAGTTCATGCAAAAAAGGAAAAAAGAAATTTATGTGGTCTTTATTATATGTTTAATTATGGAAATGCTTGTTTTCATTCCATAAATTAAAAATAAAGTAAATAATTTTTAAAAGAAAGAAAAAATAAAAAGATCACATTACTACAAAGTTATTTTACTTCATTTTTCTCGTGTCAAGTGTTACATATAATCAAGACACAAAGTATCCTCATTCTATGTTTCCTTTGCTCATTCTTCCTTTTCTACTAGTAACTGTAAGTACCCTTCAAAGTTCAAGGCCATTCACTCTCATAGTTTTGAATGTATATATGGCTCTCAGATCTAGAACCCTTGCCCCTGGTTATTCCTGAGTTATAATCTTGTATGTTCAGTTTCTTTCTAGATTTTCCCAAGTATCTACACTCCCAATCTTCAATTCTTTGCTTTTCTCAGCTATTATATTCAGTAACTCATCAGGTCATGCCAATTCTTTCTTTATAAATAGAATGCTGGGCCTGGAATCTAGAAGACCTGAGTTCAAATGTAAGCTCAGGCAGTTAGTAGCTGTGTGACTCTAGGAAGTCATTTACAATTGTTTCCCTCACTTTCTTAACTGTAAAATGGGAATAAGAATGGTATCTACCTTGAAGAGTTGTTGTGAAGGTCAAATAAGATAATATTATTTGGTACAGAGTTCTGGCACATACTAGAGACTATATAAATTCTTATTCTCTTCCCTCCACTTCTTTATAAAACCTTATATACATTTATTTTATATCATTCTCACTGCCCTTATCACCTCATGTACATATTATTGGAATGATTTCAACATTTATAATCTTAGAGTAAACAGGTTTGGTTGTGATCCAGTCCAATCCTTACCAAAATCATGAAGACTATGTATAATATTCCCAGCAAATTGTCTCCCTTGTCTTAATTAGAGGTACTCTAATCTGTCCTTTAGAATACTTCCAGATTAACTTTCTGGAAATACTTAGGTGATCCTAGGGATATCCATTTCATTCTCATTATACAAATGAGGAAACTGAGGTCAAGAGAAAAGAAGTATTTTGCCTAGATTTATAAAAGCAAGTAGCAGAATGAGGGCAGCTTCAGGAATCAGGAAGTATCATCACTTAACCCTTTTGCCTCAGTTTCTTTTTCTGTCAAATTAACTGGAGAAGGAAATGGCAAAGCACTCCAACATCTTTGCCAGGAAAATCCCAAAATTGGGTCACAAAGAGTCAGGCATGATTGAATACAATTGAACAATAAAAAGCAGAACTAGGATTAGAAGCACAGTCTTACCACTTCATTCCCTCACTAAATTATTATATATGATACAGAGTTCAAGTTTCTAATCATAACATTTAAGGCTAATGCACTGTGGCTAGGATATCTACAAATAGTAAGGACTAATCTATTTTAGACCAGAATTTGAAGGCATCTTCAGGCTTTATGGAAGCTTCCCTAATTGTGTTTTTTTTTGTCAAGGGTCAAAATTCTCCTGCTAACAGCTTTGTCCAGGGACACAAGGCACACTATTTATCAACCAATTCCTTCTTTTTAGCAGCTACCTATGTAAAAGACATGACTCTAAAGTGATAACTATTTTAAGTACATTGGAGAAATCAATCTATTTATAGTCATAATTTATGTGTCACTTGGCAAGTTACAGTAGTAACAGCAAATATATATTTTAGGAGAATATATTATAGATATGAAGTGGAACTAGAATAGTAATTGGGAAAGTTTGGCCATGGTGAATCAGGAGTCTCAGGCATAAGGCTCTAGGTTTGACACACATTACTTCTGTGATCTGGAAACTTCTTTTTTGACCTCATCTGACCCATATGCAGAAGAGACTGATTGGCTCAGAATATTCTATCTATTCATATGATGTTTGACTGGGGAAAAATGTGGGGATTGGACAGAGAAACATTGGGAGATAGATTTAGTATCTTTGGAGGACCCACATCCATGAATGATCAATATATTTTGTAAGGACATTTTAAATCTCTAATATAGATTTATATCTTATTATTGCTATTTGTTTAGTTACCTATATTTAAAATTTTAGAGCAGGAGAGCACTGGGTTTAAAATCTGAATATCTATTGTCTAAATTAGGTTTGACAGATAAGTCATTTATCTATATCAACATATCTTAGACAAGCTCTATAGAGGGAAAATAAGCAGGACCCAGAATTAAAAGTATGCAACAAGAGATTCAATTGCTTTTGGAAAATTATGCCAAACTCTCAATGACCCCAAACTGTTCCCTGACACAAAAATCCAACTTTTCAACACTGATATTAGTTTTCACCAGTTTCAGTCATGTCTGATTCTTTGTGACTCATTTGGAGTTCTTTGGCTAAGGTATGAGACTGGTTTGCCATTTCCTTCTCCAGCTCATTTTACATTTTGATAAGGTAACTAAGACAAATAGAGGTAAATGACTTAACCAGGGTCACATAGTCACATAAGTATGTGAGGCCAAATTTGAATTTAGTTCTTTCTGACTTCAAGATCAGCTCTATATCCAATAGCAGTCCCTTGTGATATTATATGATTGCATTATATGATTATATATATATTATATATATATATATAGTTGATTATATACAATTGAAAAGCTTCTGCACCAGTAAAATCAATGAAGTTAAAGCTAGAAGGGAAGCAGTAAAGTGAGAAAAAAAGGTCTGATATCCAAGATATACAGTGAATAAATTCAATTATAAATATTAAGAACCATCCTCTAAAAGATAAATTGTTGAAGGATATTGATGAGATCTGGTACAGGGTAGAGAGTTGTGGAACCCCTTCTGACCTGTGCAGGTCCTTTGTAAAAGAATTTAGGAACCCAAAAAGTTAGATTGGCAAAAAAACAACAACAAAGTTTATTGGCACTGGGAAGTTGGCTTTTGATAGGAGGCTGACTTCCTTCATCACAAAGATCTGACAGAGAAATAAAGGAGAGGAGTCCTGGCAGAGAGAGAGAGATAAAGTTCTTAGCAAAGAAATCTCCTAGCAAAGAAATCCCAACAGAGAGGTGGGTGTGATCCTGTTAGGGGAATAGATGAGAGAGATAAAGCAGGATTAACGCTGAAAAGAGAATGTCTTCTCAGCGGGCAGAGGGTTCTCATAGGCAGCTATGCCAAGGAAAGAGAGAGATTCCTTGGCATAATTCCTGCTTTTGGCCCTCTGTAAGGAAGGATCCCCAAAGTTGATCTTTTAAAGAGATCTGAGACTGAAATTTCAAATGAATGAGGTTACTGCCCCCAGGTCTAGAATTCCAGCAGAATGGGCCAGCTTACTAGGAGTAGGCAAGCCAATTTTCAGCTCAAGAAAGGTGGATAGAAATCTAGATCTTCATCTTGGGCTAAGTAGGAATGGTCCAGGACTCAACCAGTCCCATCAAGATAACAGAATGAAACTACTTTATTTTGTTTCACTGGGGCAGGTCTTTCACAGAGGCAGGGTTCAAGGCAGGGTTCAAGCTCCTTCAAGGAGCTTCTCATGCACTTTGACTCATGGCTCATTCCCAAAAGCAGTTCACAAAACAAAACAAAATAACAACAGCAACAACAACAACAACAACAACAAACCACTGAAGCTGTCATCAATTATATGAAAAAATGTCAGTAATAAAATAGATACAAATCGTAATAATATAATAACTATCTTACATACAACTGACTAAGATAGAAAACAAGAAAAATGAAAATTGTGGAAAGAATGTTGGAGAATAAACACATTAATAAATTATCAATGGTGTTAGTAATTCTGGAAAACTCTTTGTAACCTTGTCCCCAAAGTTGTTAAACTATGTATACCCTCTGATGTAGTGAAACTGTCCCCTGAAGGGCTTATGCCTCAAGATCAAAGAAAGAGAAAACAGACTTTTAAGTACAAAAATATTATAGCAACTCTTTTTTGTAGCAAAGAACTAGAAACTTAGGAGGTGCCTATCAATTAGAGAAGAGCTGAATAAATTATAGTATACTAATAAGATTTATTGTGAGAAATGATGAAAGGAAAAGATTCAGAGAAACCTGGCAGTACTTGTATAAGCTGATTCAGAGTGAAATGAGTAAAATCAAGAAAACAATTTATATAATAATTATAATATTGCAAGGAGAAAATAACTTCCAAAGACATAAAAACATTGACTAATGTAATGACTGACATTTAAAATGATAATAAACATTCTTTCTATATCTTGAAAAAGAGATTAGAGGCAGGGGTTCTCAAACTACCGCCCTAGGACAGAGATGCAGCCTGCTGAGTTTATGGGGCTGCTGGGTTATGACAAATGGCCTGAGGGGTGGAGAGAGAGTGTGAGCTTTTGTTTTTACTATAGTTCAGCCTTCCAACTGGCCCTCCAGTCTGAGGGACAGTGAACTGGCTCCTATTAAACAGTTTGAGGACCACTGTGTTAGAGATTAGGGGTACAGAATAACCATGTACTTGTTTTTTAAGGTCATAAAAATAGATTAAAAAAACTTTTAAAAATAGTATTTTATTTTCCCCTCAGTGGCAGAAAAAGTTTAGCATTCATTTTTACAAGTTTTTGAGTACCAATTTTTTTCTCTCTCTTCCTTTCCTACCCTCTTCCAAAGTTGGTAGGTAGTTTGATATAGTTTACACATGTGCTTTTATGTAAAACATATTTCATATTAATCACAGTTGTGAAAGAAGAAATAGATCAAGGAAAAATCCACAAGAAAGAATAAAGTAAGTGAAAAAACTATGCTATTATTTATATTCAGAGTCCATCAGTTTGTTATCTGGATAGGACAGCATTTTCCTTTTTGAGTCTTTTGTACTATTCTTGGATCATTGTGTTGCTGAAAAGAACAGAGTTATTCATAATTGCCCATCACACAATGTTGCTTATTCTGTGTACATTATCCTGGTTCTACTCTTTTCACTCTGTAGCAATTAATACAAATCTTTCCAGATTTTTCTGAAATCTGTCTGTTGATTATTTTTTATTGCAAAATTGTATTCCATTACATTCATATACCATCATTTATTCAGTCATTCTCCAATTGATTGGCATCCTCCCAATTTCCAATATTTTGAAGGACTATTTTAAGTATTTTTACACACATAGGTCCTTCCCCTCTTTTATGATTTCTTTGGGGTATAGACTAGTAGTGGCATTGTTAGATAAAAGGATATGCACAGTTTGGTTGCTCTTTGGGCATAGTTCCAAATTGCTTGCCAGAATAGTTGGATTACTTCACAACTCCAATTAATGTATTAGTGTCCCAATTTAGCCACACTTTCTCCAATATTTATCACTTTCCTTTTTTTGATCAATTTAGCCAATTTGATAGGTGTGATGTGGTATCTCAGAGTCGTTTTAATCTTCATTTCTCTAATCAAAAATGATTTTGAGCACTTCTTCTTAGGTCTATAGATACTTTGATTTCTTCATTTGAAAACTGCCTGTTCATATCCTTTGACCAATTATAAATAGCTTGTGTTCTTATAAATTTGACTCACTTTTCTACATATTTGAGAAATGAGACTTTTACCAAAGGCACTTGCTATAAAGATTATTTCCCAACTTTCTGCTTTCCTTCTAATATTGGTTGCATTTGTTTTGTTTGTACGAAAGATTTTTAAATTTTGAATATTATCTATCTTTATCTCTTGTTTGGTCATGAATTCTTCTCTCCTACATAGATCTGACAGTAGACTTTTCCTTGGTCTTCTAATTTAGTTATATTGTCACCTTTTATGAGACACATAACTTTTCAGACATACAGAATACATAACAATTATTATAATAATAATTAGCATTTATGTAATGCCTTAAGGTTTGCAAAGAAATTTATAAATCTTATCATCATAATCTTGGATGGCAGGTGCCATTAATCTATCAGTTTTACAGATGAGGAAATGGAACCATGCAGAGTCACATAATCTGTGTCTGCAGAATTTGTCTTCTTGTTTCCAAAGTTCATTACTTTAAGCACTGTGCAATTTAGCTGCCTCCAAATATATGGATTTGTTTTGCTTGATTATGCTTATTGATTACAAGAGAGAGGGTATGTGTGTGTGTGTGTGTGTGTGTGTGTGTGTGTGTGTGTGTGTGTGTGTGTGTGTATGAGAGAGAGACAAAGAAACAGAGACAGAAATAGAGACAAAGAGGAGACAGTTAAAGTAAGAGAGAGAGAGAGAAAATAAGGAGAAACTTTTCTCTTTAGTTTCATGTTCTGACAAGTAGAAGCATGACCTTAGCACTTCATCCCTACACATAGAGTCTTGTCTTGGTAATGTTTGATCAAGCCAAGTATATCACTGCTGGTTTCTTTCTGGTGAAAGGTGAAGGGAAAGGGAAGAAGTTATAAGAAAACAAATATCATTAATTAATGCTGAGTCAATGAGAAGTAAACATTTTATAGCTTGTGGGACCAGCTCTCCATTTTGGGTTTAGTTGACTCTGAAAAGTTCCCAGGTGAGAATAGTAGAGTATCAACATATGACCCAAGCAAGTTGTTAGCCACCACTTTTTGATTTATAGAACAGAGACATGTCTAAAAGACATAGTCATTAATATCTTTGAGAGAAAAGAGAAGCAATTACAACCCAAAAACCTAAATCAGGCTTGGTTAAATCTAGTTAAAATGTGTTATTACTGGTCTATCTTCAGGTCAATTCAGATGCCAATTGTTTTTAATTGAAAGACCACAGAGTAATTAAGGTAATTAAATTTTTGTTGTTTCTGCTATTTTTCTCTAAAGGAAAAAAAGTAAAATTCTACAGTGAAATTCAACATTATGCAGTCATAAATCAAGCAAAAGTTTCATGGAATTTTTGATAAGTTATTTTAATTCATGTCAATTCAATTCAATAAATACATCTACTACATATATGGCACTATGTTAGATCTTGAAGAACTACCACAACAACAACCAGAAAAATGTACCTGCCAAGATCTGATGATCTTATTCTAAATGTTGTAAATTTTCTAAAATGCTAAAGAGTAAATTCTCTGAACCATTATTAATGCTGATGGACTGCTTTTTTCATCATTGTACTAGAAGTTCCATAAGGTTTAGGATTGTGTCTTATTGAAACAATTTTCTACCAAGTTTTTAACGTCATGTTCTAAAGTAATTGTTTGATATGTGTTTGTAGAATGAGGGAAGGATTCCTCTGTCTCCTTTACATCATTTCAATTTTTTTTCTGATGTTTAAAAATCTCACTGGAAGACATACTAATAGAGTCTGGCTACAGTTAATTGTCCTTAGTGATTGATCATTTCTTGCTTCAAAGTCCTGCTAAATGTTCCAGTTAGTCCAATTCATTGGCCATGGCCTAATACTACTAGAACTGTTAAGATTTGACTGATTATGGGTGGAGCCAAGAAGACAGAGAAAGGCTAGTAAGTTGTCTGAGTGCCCCTCAATTTCCCTTGGAAACAATGTTAAATCAAACCTTTAAATGAATTCTGGAGCTATAGAACCTACAATAAATGATATGAAACAATTTTCCAGTCCAAGATAACTTGGAATGATGGCAAGAAACTTCTCTCTCACTTGGGTAAAAAGCACAGCCCAAATGCAGTGGTGTCTAGGCAAGCCAATGGGAAGCTCTTAGATACAGCATACATGAACAACCAAGATCTCTCCATCCAGACTCAGCAGGTCAGTGCCAGAGTAGGCCAGCTGTGAGACTTTCAGCCCCAGGACATAAGGCAAATAGTGCCAGAACCAAGCAAACAACAGTAATGTCTAGACTGGTCTGCTCCAGTGCAGTGAGCAAGCTGGCACCTGAGGCCCCAGTGTAAAAAGTCCTCTGGTTTCCTACACAAGAAGCTTGAAACAGTGCCCCCAGGGCCCCAGGAGCACAAAATAGATTTTAAAATGACCAAAAAAAACCCAACAACAACAACAACAACAACAACAAAAAGAGGCCTGATCATAGAAAGCTACTGTGGTGACAAGGAATATCAAAAGAAAAACTTAAGAGGATAATAATGCCAAAATACCCCCATGCAAAACTTCAAAGGAGAATATGAATTGGCCTCAACTCCAAAAAACCTTCTTGGAAGAGCTCAAAAACTATTTTAAAAGTCAAATAAGAGATAGAAAACAATTTGGAAAGAAATGATATGTAGGAAAGAGACAGTCAACAGCTTGGAAAAGGAAGGACAAAAACTGGCTAAAGAAAACTGGTCAAATGAGGGGGGGAATCATGGAGGAAAACACCTCATTAAATCATAGAATTGGCCAAATGGAAAAGGAGGTACAAAAGCTAACTGAAGAAAATAATTCCTTAAAATTAGAATTGGGCAAGTGGAAGTTAATGACTCAGAGACATCAAGAATCAGCCCAACAAAATCAAAAGAATGAAAAAAAATATATTAAAAATGTAAAATATCTCATTAGAAACACAACTGATCTGGAAAACAGATCCAGGAGAGATAATTTAAGAATTATTGGACTACCTGAAAACCATTTAAAAAAAAACTCTCAACAGTATCAAACTGCCCTGATATCCTAGAACCAGAGAGCAAAATAATCATTGAAAGAAGCACCAATTACCTCTAAAAGAGATCCCACAATGAAAATCCAAAGAACATTACAGCCAAATTATAGAATTATCAAGGAGAAAATACTACAAGAAGACAGAGAGAAATAATTCCAATATTAAGGAGCCCCAGTCAGGATTACACAACACTTAGCATCTAGTAGGGTGAAAGGAGATAAGTGGGGGGAAATCATGGAGGAAAATACAATTAGTAATTATAACTATGAATGTAAATGGATGAATTTTCATAAAACAGAAGTAGTTAGCAGAGTAGATTAAAAATCAGAATCCTAAAATACAATGATTTTTTGTTTTGTTTCATTTCATTGTTTTTGCAAGAAACACATTTGAAGCAGAAAGATATACACAGAGTAAAGGTAAAAGAGCAGAATATATTATGCTTCAACTGAAGTAAAAAAAAAAAAAGGCAGGGATAGCAATCTTGATTTCAGACAAAGCAAAAGCAAAAATCAACCTAATTAAATAAGAGAGGAAACTATATCTTTCTAAAGGTAACATGGACAATGAAGTAATATCAATATTAAACATATGCGCATCAAGTAATATAAGCATACAAATTCATAGTGGAGAAGGTAATTGAGTCACAGGAAGAAATAAACAGCAAGGTTATACAAGTGGAAATCCTCACTCTCACCCTCTCAGAACTAGAGAAATCTAAACATAAAATAAACATGAAAGAACTTAAAAGGGTAAATAGAATTTTACAAAAGATACATATGACAGCCCTCTTGATAGACAGAAAGGAAGATACTAATTTCTCAGTGATCATGGGTCACAAAAATTGACCATGTATTAGGTCAATTAATCAAATACAGAAAAACTACAGAAATATCAAATATATCCATTTCATGTCATGATGCAATAAAAGTAATGTGTAATAAAAGTTATGGAAAGATAGACTAGAAATTAATTGGAAACTAAACTATCTCATCCTAAAGAATGAGTACATCAAACAACAAATCAGAGAAGCAATTAATAATTTCATCAAAGAGAACAATAATAATGAGACAATATTTATGGGATGCAGCCAAAGTAGTACTAAGCGGAAATTTTCTTTCTCTAAATGATTATATGAATAAAATAGAGGAAGAGATTGATGAATTTGACATGCAACTAAAAAAGTTTGAAAAAGAACAAATTTAAAATCCTCAATTAAATACCAGAAATTCTGAAAATCAAAGAAGAGATTAATAAAATTGGAAGTAGGAAAATTGGTGACCTAAAATAAAACTAAGAGCTGGTTTTATGAAAAAAAATCTCACATAAAAGGGAAAAGCAAATAACCAGTATCAAAAACAAAAAGGATAAATTCATCACCAATGAAGAGGAAATTAAAACAATGATTAGGAGTATTTTTGCCCAACTGTATATCAGTAAATCTGAAAATCTAACTGAAATTGATGAAAGTATACAAAAATATAAATTGCCCAGATTAACATAAGAGGAATATAAAATACTTATCCTCATTTTAGAAAAAGAAATTGAACAAACTATCAATGAACTCCAAAAGAGAAAATTTCCAGAGCCAGATGAATTTACAAGTGAATCCTACCAAACCTTTAAGGAACAATTAATTCCAATACTATGTAAAGTATTTGGAAAAAATAAGCAAATTGTGTTCATATAGTTCCTGGATTTGTCTTGGCAAGTAGACTCTTAAGTACTTTATGTTGCTTACAGTTATTTTAAATGGAATTTCTCTGTCTTTTGATGCTGGTGAATGTTGTAATTGTGAATTGATCCAATCATTGAAGAGCAATTTGAAACTATGCCTGTTGATCTAGCCATACTAATACTAGTTCTGTATCCTAAGGAGATCATAAAAGGGAAAAAGGGAAAAGGACCTACATGTATAAAAATGTTTACAGTAGCTCTTTTTTTTTATGGTAGCAAAAAAAAATTGGAAATTAAGGGAATACCCATCATTTGGAGAGTGATTGAACAATTTGTGGTATATGAATGTAATGGAATACTATTGTGCTATATGAAATGCTGAGCAAATGGATTTCAGAAAAACCCAGAAAGACTTAAATGAATTGATGCTGGATGAAGACAGCAGAACAAGTTAACCATTGTACACAGTAACAATAAGATTATGGGATGACCAACTATGATAGACTTATCTCATAGCAATACAGTGATCCAAGACAATTACAAAAGATTCATTTTAGAAAATGTTATTCACATTCAGGCGAAGAATTATGGAGTCTGAATGCAGATAGAAGCACACTTTTTTCACTTTTCCCCCCTTTCTCACAGTTTCTCCCTTTTATTCTGATTTTTCTTTCAAAGCATGACTAATGTGATTGTACATGTATAACCTCTATATCAGATGTCTGCTTTATTGGAGAAGGTGGCAAGGAGGGTAAAAAAAAACAAAACAAAACTGAAACTGAAACACCAAATAAGTAATCGAAAAAAAAAATACTGTTAAATGAAAAAAAAAAAAAGATTTGAATAGCTTACAAGCCCTGTAATATCTACCTTGCAGGCCTATAGTGGCAGGAACATATCTAAAAACCATTCCAATTTTTTACTTAGAGTTCCAGAATCCGAACTCCGCATTCTTTCAGAAATATTTATTCTACTTTTCTCCTGGGAAAGAAGGGGACTCTTGGGTGGGACAATGAGCAAGTTATATATTCTGATAAAAGATCAATGCAATGGATGGTATGAAGTTTGATTTTTAAAGATCAGAGGTAGCTTCTTAGGAGTACTATCAACCCTATTCAGATCTTCACCAATATAGCAAACTCCAACCCATTCAATTGAGAGAAGACTGGGTTCATTCTTGAAGATTTTTTTAAATAATAACTAATATTCTGAGATAAACTAGCTCTTGCTTTCCCCCCAAAAGGTCTTTCATTATCTCTCTGAATTTTACTTACTTTTAGAGTATTCAAATCAGATGACTTGCTAGCAATCAATAAATAGTTCAAACATCAGCATATTCATTATAAAAAAAGAGAGAGAGAGAAAGAAACAGAAGGGACTCCAGTCTAAAGCTACTAGCAAGGAACAAATTCACAGCTTCAATTGAGAAGTCCCCGCAATGTGGATAGAGTTGAAATTTCTTTAGGGAAGACTCATTCCCTCTTGGCCCTAATCCTCACTTGCCTCTGGCTCACGCTTGGAGCCTTGCTTTTCTTGCTTCTTTTCCTCATACCCAATCTATATCTATTGACCCACTTATATATACAGCAAGGTTGTCGTAAATTCTGTCTCCATTTTGAAAGCTTCAGATATTTGCCACTGCTTTTTTCTTTGCCAGGCAAACATGTTGCTTTCTAGTTCTCAGTATTGTCCACTGTTCTCCAGTCCATGCATTCTTCCCTGTGTCTTTGGACCACAACATTATGAGAAACTTAGTCTTGGTTTTTCTTTAATATATATATATATGTGTGTGTGTGTGTGTGTGTGTGTGTGTGTGTGTGTGTGTGTGTGTGTGTGTGTGTGCTAGTGCCCTGAAGAGCAGAGGAAGCAAACTATTCAAACCCAGGGTAATGAGTTAGCATGAAATATCTCATTTTTATGAGGACAAATCAGCAATAACATAGAGAAATCCAAGAGCCAGCTATACTTATCTTATTTATGCACAATTCTAGAATTTAATATTTAAATTAGTCAGTATGCCTATTTTGGGAATAAAGGAATAATTGAAAAAATTATTTATTAAGCCCTTATTATATGCCAAGAACTATGCTAAAAATTAGCATAGAGACATCATTTCTGGCCTCAAAGATCCTACATTCTGATGGAGAAAAATAGTATGTACAGGAGAGAGGTGACCAGGGAAGGGAGTTTTGCTTTGGGAAAGTGGAAAAAAGGTCAGAGAGGGAGGTATATATTCAGGCAGACCATGAGATCACTTGGGTAGTTGACCAATGGTTGAATTGATTAAAAGTGCAAGGCTAATTAATAAATATGGTGGGTTGTGACTTTAGTATAAGTCTGGGCTGGTCTTTGAGAAAGGATCTCCAAAAATGAGTAAATTAATTTCCCCAGGAGATAGAACATTACCATTTTAGGGTAAGGAAGTTCAAGTCTCAGGTCTCCATTGTGAAGAGTATTAATCAAAGTGAGAGGAAAAGTTCAGCACAATGATAGTGAAATTCCTGACTGGTTGACTGGAAATGAAAAAGCATATTCTGATGTTTAGGGTCAGTTAGTAGATATACGAGTAGGTAAGCTTTAAACATATTTAGTGCTTCTCTGAATAAAAACTGCCTTTTAAATTATAATAGTATATAAACTTATCTTTTAAGTATATTGTAGATTTTGTGTATTTGTTATATAGCTTATTTAAATTTGTTCTTTCAAATAGTCTCTTTAATGAAAATACTTGGCAGAATTTTAATGAAAAAAGCAATATTATTAATTTCTGCTTTTAATGCTATTGCTACATTGCATTAAAGTTTACACATATTGTCTTTCATTTAAAATGGTGTAGTTTGGAGTTAAACAATTTATATGTAATTATATTCAATTTGTGTATTTTAATATTTGTGGTTATTAAGTTTATAAAGAAATTGATTTTTCTAAACAGAAGGATCCCTTTGGCAAAACTTTGTGTTGTTCACATCTATGGTGAGACTAAAGTACCCCAGTACTAGTACAGAGTGATTTTTCTAACAGTTCATTATCAAAGAACTACTGAATGCACTTTTGGTTGAGGATGGAAAAAGAAATTCGCGTGTAAGAAAACAAGAGCTCTAAATATTAAATGATCTCATTTAGGAGAATCAATGAAACATAACTAGCTTCCATTATGTAAATTGCTGAACATGGGATATATCAAAAAATAGGTCACATTCTCATCATCTAACATAATGGTTATAGTACAAGATGATAAACTTTTTTTTTGAACAGGAAGTTCTTTGACTGTGTACAGTACCCAGAACAAAGGGCAATTATCCAAATTCCTAGACTAATTTACACTGCATTAATAACTAATAACAGGAAAAAATTTTAAAAAAAGAGTAAAATAATACAGGAGAAAATATGGAGATTGCAATATTTAACAATGTTATTCCTCATATGAGAAACATGTTAATGAGTTCTTATTGTGGAGGATAATTTCACTGACCAAATAATACAAATAGATATTCCAGTGTTATGAAAAATCATTAGGAATCTTATACTTATTCAGTTCAATTTAATAAGCACCCATTAAACACCTACTATGCTTTGTTTTCTATCTACAGAAAAAAAAGCTAATTCTTTGAATTTAATTCCTTACCTTTCTTTCTGCACTTCCCCTCTACAACCAAGTCAATCAGAAATATATTTGTTAAATTTTATCTCAACTTATTTTGACTCAGATTCAGCAGCAATACCAGACAGGAAAACCATCTCCATGAAAAGGCCAGACCCAATAATGATAAAGGGGAATGTGGGGAATAAGTAAACCAGAAAATAAGAGAAACCATAGCTCAAGCTAACATCAAGCTAATTGCTCAACAAATCAAGGCTTCTTTTTTTCTTTGTCTTTGTATAATGCAGAGGGAAAATATTAATAAAATAAAATCATTATCAAATATAATATATTTTGCTTTCAAGATAGCTCTTGCAGAAACAGTGAGAATCTCCCTCCTCCAATCTAGATTCTCTATGCCAAGATGAGATAGTAGAAGATAATATAAAATGCACTGATGGTAGGCAACCTGGTGTCTAGCACATAACTGACTACTTCCAGTTAAGGTAGTGTAGTATCTAGAGCAATGGACCTGGAATCAGCAAGAACTGGGTTCAAAGTTAGCCTTAAATAGTTAACTAGTTGTATGTGATCCTGGGTATGTCATTTAATTTCTGTCTGCCTTAGTTTCCTTATCTGTAAAATAAGGACAAGAGCCCATTTAACAACAGGCTTTCTAAAAGCACAACAAACTTTTAAGTGTAATCTGCATTATGTATATTTTCTCCCTCACTCTCTTAAATTAACAATAATTTGTGGTTTTTCTATTTCAGTGGTATAAATGCTCACAGTGAAAATTTAAAAACCAGTAGAGTCAATATGAGTTAGCTGCAGCATATCTTTGACTGCAAGTAAAAATCTTAAGAGTTACTACATCTCTTGTTAATTATTAGATATAGAGAGGTGAAAGGACCTGGTTTCTGGGATTTCTGAGAGGAAAGCACTTTTTAATATACAAAGTATCAGTGTCTACCCTCCCTACTGTTCTCCGTGTTTTATTAACAATGCAGAAACTGGGGGGCAGAGATGGGGGGGCAGGTAGGAAGAGTTTGCTACTGGAGGTGTTACTGTTGCCTCTTCTAAGCCTAGAAAGTGTTAGATTAACAAATAAAAGGCTCTGCTTGAAGAGACATGAGCTATCTGATTAAGATAAAAGAGATACCATGGAGTAGGATGATGGTGCAGAAAGATGTGAGTTTAAATTCAACCTCACTCTTTCTAGCTGTTACCTTAAGCAAATCACTTCATCTCTGCCTCAGTGCTGTAAAATGGAGACAACAATAGCACCTACCTCCTAAGACTTTTGTGAGGCTCAATTTAGTACTTTGCACAGACATTATGTAAATGCTTTTCTCCCATGGGACAAGTTAGAACAAGGTTTTTCTTTTCCATTTTGTTTTTTAAATTCTTACCAATCTTTTTATTTTTCTTAATTGCTGTTAGACCTGAGTCTTAAAGTCTTAAAGAAGGTCTAGAGAACACTCTCCTGCCCTCTTCCCACATTCCTGTCATTAAGAATACTTACTTGGCGATCTGAACCAACAAAGTGGGTCAAAATGAGAGATGAAAAGCACTCACCAAAATCTGCATGTATAATTCAACAAGCATCTATTAAGTATATATATGTATTTTTTTCCAAAAAAGAGAGAATGCTTAAGGACAATGAATGGGAAAGTAAACAGAGGAAGAAAAATAATAAAAATTAAAATTCAAAGAAAAAATTTTCCCTCTTGAGAGACACATAAAAATAGTATGCAAATAACAAGTCATATAAACCATGTCTTTCTGTAACACACAATATTAGATTTTAGGTTGAGAAAGTGATCACCTAATTAGTCTCTCTTTTTCCATGTAGCTCTAGTCAAAGCAGAAGAAAAGGAGGAGAAAGGAGAGAATCACATCTACTGAAAATAAGTCAAGTTCTTAAAGTCAAACACAAGACCTGGAAGGTTATTGTTAAACACAACTACTTGTCTGAATAATATGGGATATACCTAAGAAAGCAAATTATCACATTAGGAAACAAAATTTCTCTAGTGCAATTAATAATATTTATGCCATGAACATCAAATTCTGTAATTTAAACTAAAATTCTTATTCAAAAATTGACCCTTCTTGTTTTGTTTGACAGCTGTATTCCTGATGTCCTGATGTCCGGGGAGCCTGCCAAATTGGAGCTTGGCATACACAAAAACTGCATTTTGACCTAACAACATTTAGGAAAGCAAAATAAAAGTTTAGTGGAGCTGCTTTTTCCCCCCTCAAAAATGTTTAGAATAACAATCTGTCTAAAAATTATTTAGAAAAAACTAATCAAGTTTGCAAAGGGATCAAATGAGTTTAGATAATTTGCATGCAAGATAATGGTCCACAAAAATTCCGTTCTCTTAATTCAGTTCCAGAAGGATTATGGTTTTAGCCATTGTGGCTTGTCACATGCCTACTACACCCACCTCTCAACACTAGAGGAATCTGAAGATTTAATGCTAAAAGATCCTGGGGAATTTCTTCAGTACAACCCTCTTATTTAACAAATCAGAAAATTAACCCAGAAGTCATTTGTCCAAGGTTACATTGTAGCTACTGACAGAGGATTTGAAACTAGGTCATGAGGGCATAGTGGATAGAGGGCCTGGAGTCAGGAAGACTCATTTTCCTAGGTTCAAATATGGCCTCAGAAACCAGCTGTGTGACCTCTGAAATTTACTTAACTCTGTTTGCCTCAATTTCCCTATCTGTAAAATTAGTTGTAGAAGAAAATGACAAACCTCTATAGTATCTTTGCCAAGAAAAGCCCAAATGGAGTTACAGAGAATTACTGAAATAACTGAACAACCAAGAGAAATAACATTTTCAGATTTTTCAGAACTGAAGAGTAATCTGGAAGTCATTTGTAAAATAAACTGCAGTAAAGAGAGACTGAAAGAGGAACAAGCAGATTAAAAAAAAACAAAAAAACTTTTGCAATTGTTTTGGCAAGAAAGAATCTTAAAATATTAGAGCATGAAGGCATCTCAGGAGGCATCCAGTACAACCCCCACATGATGAAGGCTTGAATTAGGTTGGTGTGTATGAAAATGAAAATGTGAGGACAGATGTGAGTTTTTGAAACATATAATTTTAAACATTGGCCTAAGTTGTGGTGTACCATTACATTTTAAAAATATTTGTTATAATGTTTTGTTTTGTTTTTTTAATCTGTTTTCAGGGTAGGGGTAATCTGGAATGTGTGGTGGATTTCAGCTGCTTTAAGAAAAGTCCTTCAAAGAACAACTTTAGAGAAATATGGGAAGACTTTTATGAACTGATACAAAGTAAAGTAAAGTAAATAGAACCAGGAGAACAATTTGTATGATGACAACAACATAGTAAAGACAAGTACCTATGAAAGACTTAGGAATTCTGATCATAATTCCAGAGGACTCATGATGAAACATGTTCCCTATCTCTAGTTGGAAAGATGGTCTCAGTGTTCAGAATGAGACATATTAGATATGGCGAATGCAGGAATTGGTTTTGCTTGATTAAACATCTTTATAACAGGTATTTTTGGTTTTTTTGCTTTCCCAATGGGGGTAAAGTGGGAAAGGTAGGACTGAAAGTGTGTCTTTGTTCAAAAATAAAATAATATTATTTTATAACATGACTAATGTGGAATATGTTTAATATGATTGTACACATATAATTTGGATCAGATTGCTTGCCATCTTGGGGAGGGGAAAGAATAAGGAGGGAGAAATAAAAAAAAAATTAGAGGTCAAAAGCTTACAAAAATGAGTGTTCAAAACTATCTTTACATGTAATTGGAAAAAATACTATTAAGTTGACAAAAGAAAGGAAACTAATATTTCATTTTTAAAAAGTTCTTCAACTCAAATTAGAAGACAAATGTTTCTAGGAGTGCCAATAGATATGAGAGGTATCACAAAGAGTAAACAAGTATAAAATTTAAAAAGAGAATTCTGGTTTAGCAAAAAAAAAAAAAAAAAAAAAGACTTTATTTATCACAGGGCTCCACTGAGACTTGAGTAACTAAGAATTCTAGTTCTTTTGCAGAAAAATTCTTTGCCTTTGACACTCCCTCCCTCTCCTAGAGCTTTTAGTTCTACTCATAGCTGTCTTAATGACTGAGTCCCCAACTCAATATACCAAGTTACATGGCCAGGTTGGTCCCTTGGGTTTAGCTACTTATCCTTTTTGTTCCCTGATTATCACCTCCATCTTTTGCCTCTGCTACCAATATTTGATACCTTATTTCTATTCACTTCCAAGTACTAGAGTGTTTTATATTCTTGGAGATCCTTTACTTCAGTTCTCCCCTCTCCTCATACTATAGCTAAGAAAAAGGAAATCCCAAAAGGCTAAACACATTGTTGAGCTAACTAGTTGCAAGATTCTGTATGATTTCAACCCAAGATCCCAAATTCAGTGTTCTTTTCACCAAACCCTATTGCTACATTTAAATCCAACAAACATTTGTTATGTGCAAGGCAGTGTAGCTTAGTGGATACAAAGTTGGCATGGAAGTAAAGTATATATATATATGCAAGGTATTGAGGCTACCAGACATGGGTTTCTTTTTTGTTGTTGTTTTGTTGTTGTTGTTTTTTTAATAGTATTTCATTTTTTAAAATACATGTAAAGATAATTTCAACATTCATTTTTGTAAGACATTCTTTTCTTTCTTCCTCTTCAATTTCCCCTTCTCCAAGACAGCAAGCAAACTGATATAAGTTAAATATTTGCAATCCTTTTACATACATTTCCATACTTGTCATGCTGTGAAAGAAAAATAAGACCAAAAGAGGAAAAAATATGAGAAAGAAAAAATCATCAAACAAAAAGGTTAAATACTATGTTTAGATTCACATTCATTCTCCATACTTCTCTCTCTGGATGTGAATTGCATTTTCCATCCCAAATCTATTGGAATTGCCCTGAATCACCAAATTGTTGAAAAGACTCAAGTCCTTCAGAGCTGATCATCATAAAATCTTGCTGTTACCATGTACAATGTTCTCCTGGTTCTGCTTACTTCACTTAGCATCAGTTCACATCAGACATTTCAGGCTTTTTCTGAAATCAGTTTTCTCATCATTTCTCATAAAAGATAATTATTTAGCCATTCCCCCATTATGGGCATCTACTCAGTTTCCAGTTTCACGCCACTACAAAAAGAGTTGCTACATTTTTGTACATGTGGAAGACATGGGTTTCAATAT
Organism: Sminthopsis crassicaudata; assembly: GCF_048593235.1. NCBI lineage: Eukaryota > Metazoa > Chordata > Mammalia > Dasyuromorphia > Dasyuridae > Sminthopsis > Sminthopsis crassicaudata. Next base: position 442,352,975 of record NC_133619.1, read on the forward strand.
AACAGTATATAATTAGGAAAACAGACATAGACAATTAATTTCTACTTGAGAATTTTTTAGATAGGAAGACATTTCCCCATTTCCAAAATAAATGAAAATAGCCTCTCCTCTCAAGGAATTGGTATTCTATGGAAGGAATACATCAGATGTACAAACTTTTGCACATAAGTGCATTTTCTAAGATTTATTTAAAGGGGAAATAAGAACATACAAATGCAGGTGAGGTAATTAAAAATAAAAAGAAAATTAATTTATCTTTGATTGCGAGGTACTGAAATTTTTTAAACTATAATATCTAGTTTCATTGCTCTTGCCTTAACCTGGCTCATCAAAAGTATCTTTCTTATCTTGAGTGTGTCAGCATGGAAGAGGAAAAAAAAGGAAGGAAATAGTAGATTTCTCCCCCAGGACTGACTGTTCTTTCTTCCTCTTCAAATTATCTAGCATTAATTTTTTTGTATGTATGCATATCCCAAATGAATTGTAAACTCTTTGAGGATGGGTACTGTTTCATTTTTGTCTATGTACCTAGCACAGTACTTTGTATATAGTAGGCATTTAATTAAGCTCATTGAAATGAAAACCTTACTCTTCAAAACCACAAGGCAACAGTAGCATTTTCTTGCCCCAAGATACCCTATAACCCTGGCTCATACATACTTTTTTTTTAGGGGATCCATTGAGTTGGAGGAAGGAGATTCCTCTATGATTTCAATTGGGGGGGGGAACATCTAGAACATCTAGAGCCCCTGCTTTGGAGTTTATGAATCCAGAGACTACTTGGAGATTATTTAGCATGTGTTAGAGGCAGGATTAGAATGGAGCTTTTCCTGACTATAAATCCAGCTCTTGATCTATGCTATACTTGCCTAAGCTAAATTAATTTAGGATAACAATATTTACTGATTGAAAGAAGATGAGAGTAATATTCTCCTAAATCAGCAATTCCCAAACATGCAGCAGTTCAAATATCCTCTACTTTACTTTGTGGCAAATATCAACTTTTTTTTTTTTAGTTAAGGGAATTAAAATGTATTTTCATCTCAAGATGCTTGGTACAAATTTATAACAATATCTAAAACAGTTGAAGACACTGTAATAATCATAAAGCCAGCACTGGAAATCACTGTTAGACAAACTGAGGCAATAGATTTGTCAGTCTCTTAGAAATCATGTATATTGGAAACTGAATAAATGCCCATCAGTTGGGGAATGGCTAAATAATTTACAATATATGACAGCAGTAGAATATTATTGTTCTATAAGAAATGATTAGCAAGATAATTTCAGAAAAGCCTGGAGAGACTTATATGAACCAATGCTAAGTGAAGTGAGTAGAACCAAGAGAACATGGTACACAACAACAAGATGATCAACTGTGATGGACTTGCTCTTTTCAACAGTGAGGTGATTCAGGCTAATTCCAATAGACTTGAAATAGTGAGTGCCATCTGCATCCAGTAAAGAGGACTATGGCAGCGGAATGTGGATCACAGCATAGTATTTTTTTTCTTTCTTTCTTTCTTTCTTTCTTTCTTTCTTTCTTTCTTTCTTTCTTTCTTTCTTTCTTTCTTTCTTTCTTTCTTTCTTTCTTTCTTTCTTTCTTTCTTTCTTTCTTTCTTTCTTTCTTTCTTTCTTTCTTTCTTTCTTTCTTCTTTTTGGCTGTTATTTGCTTGCTTTTTTCCTTATGATTTTCCCTTTATGTTCTAACTTTTCTTGTGCATCATGATAATTGTGGAAATGTGTTTAGAAGAACTGCACATGTTTAACCTATATTGGATTACTTGCTGTCTAGGGGAAAGGAGTAAGAGGAAGGAAGGGAGAACAATTTGGAACACAAGATTTTTGCGCAGGTGAAAACTGAAAACTATCTTTGCATGTATTTTGAAAATAAAAAGCTATTCAAAAAGTTATCAAACTGTACATACCCTTTGATCCAGCAGTGTTTCTATTGGGCCTATATCCCAAAGATATCTTAAAGGAAGGAAAGGGATCCACAGGTACAAAAATGTTTGTGGTAGCCCTTTGCCACTACGTGGAAAAAAAAAAACCCTGGAAATTGAGTGGTTGCCCATCAGTTGGAAAATGGCTGAATAACTTATGGTATATGAATGTTATGGAAAATTATTGTTCTAAAAGAAATGATCAGGAGGATGACTTTAAGAGAGGCCTGGAGAGACTTACATGAACTGATGCTAAGTGAAATGATCAGAACCAGGAGATCATTGTACATGGCAACATCAATATTATGAGATGATCAATTCTGATGAATGTAACTCTTTCCGACAATGAGATGGATGACACCAGTTCCAATGATTTTGTGATGAAGAGAGCCGTCTACACCCAGAGAGAGGACTGTGGGAACTGAATGTGGATCACAACATAACATTCTATCTTTTTTTGTTTTTCACTTGCATTTTGTTTTCTTACTCATTTTCTTTCCTTTTTGATTTGATTTTTTCTTGTGTAGCAAGAGAATTGTATAAATATGTATACAGATATTGAATTTAATATATTTTATAACATGTATAACATATATTAGATTGCTTGCCATCTGGGGAGGGGGTGGGGGGAAGGAAGGGAAAAATCTGAAACACAAGGCTATGCAAGGGTCAATGGTGAAAAATTATCCATGCATATGTTTTGAAAATAAAAAAGCTAAAAAAAAAAGAAAAGAAAAAAGTTATTATCAAAAAGTCATGTATATAAAAAAGTATCACCCCCCCTTTAGTGTACATGTGCACACATATGTATGTATATACATAGTTGATTTACTCACACTGCTTCAAAGTGTTTCTCTGCTAATGGAGAACTGTCTTCCTATCTAAAAAGTTTCTTTAAGTGAAAGATATATGTGTATGTGTGTCCTCTTAATTATATACTGATGATGTGGTACATTGCCTATGTTTTCTTTAACGTGTCATTTATGATTATAATGAATAAATGCAGCTTATATGCTTTTGGCAAATTTGATAGGAGAGGACAAAATGTAGAGAATGTTTGGACATCAACAACCAGGAAGCTAAAAACAGTAAGAATTCAGAATCCCAAAGACAGCCCTGAAATTAAGACTGAGTGGCTACACAGTATTGTATGTGACATTTGGTAATGAAATTTGGGAGGGACCTCAAAGGAGCAGTAGCCAAGCCTTCAAGAGCGCAGTCTGGTTTCCATGTGATTCCCAGAGAGATTATTTGGACTTTGCTTGAGACTCCATTGTGTAAACATTTATCTCCAAATGGATGACATCTGAGCTCGTTATGATAAGGGTGGTTGAAGTTTGGCAAAGTGCTTCAATCCTTTTCAAGTGGCCTTTGCCAGCTTTGGGTGGCTCTGTTGCATTGACCTAATGGCTTGTTTTGCCTGTTGTAGCATTCTATTTTTGTAATAGTTCTTGTCCAGATTAAGCTCAAGTTCTAGTATTAAAAGGGCCAAGGAGAAATATCCACCCTGGCGTTTTCTTTCTGGTTGTTGAATTTCAGCCAAGATAAGGGGAACCAGTAATGTATGAAAGGCTCAAAAGGATAATACAATATGTACATTAAAAACAGTTATGAACTCTGAGTATTTGTTGAAAAGACCTGACTTATGTAAGAAAATAATATACTAAAATCGGAACACTGTAGAAGGCATAATATAGACTGTAATTAATCGTCATCTCAATAGCTCTTGCTATTGTCAAGTTTGTGCTAGATGGTCAGAAAGAATTAAATGTCTTTAAAGGTTATTATGATTATAGGATCACAGGTTTAGACATAGAAAGCATCTTAGAAGTTATTGCATTCTTGCTTCTATTACAATTTCTATAGCATTAAGAATTCAAAGATACATATTTAAAATTAATAGCAATCAAGCATGTGAAAAAGTTGGAATGTTCAGAAGTTTTGATTTCCTTGTATAAATGGAATGGTTTCTTTTTGTGGTTATTCATTTAAAGTATTATATATTTTATTTTTCTTCTAAAAACTATGGCTTATTCTGAGACTTTTGTTTTCCTTTTTGTCTTGTTTTGTTCTCTGTTAATTTATCTTTTAAGTTCTTCTGTTGAACAAAGCAATATTGCATTTACAAATACTGACAAGCAAGAATTATTTTGCTTATTTTCCTCCTTTTTCTTTCTGTTTTTCCCCCTCCTCCATCAAAGCTCTCATTTGCTCTTTAGAAGCAGGAAGATAGAGTAGTTTATAGAACAATAGGCTTGGAGTTCAGAAGGCTCATCTTCCCCTGAGTTCAAATCTGGATCTTAGACACTTATTAGCTGGATGACCCTGAGCGAGTCACTTACCCCTGTTTGCCTCGGTTTCCTCATTTGTAAAATAAATTGGAGAAGTAAATGGCAAGTCACTCTAGTATCTTAGCCAAGGAAACCCCAAACACAGTGTCAAAGAATTGAACCTACTAACAAAAACAATTGTCAATACTTTAATGTAGAATTTTACTGAATCACTCTGAGAATTAAAATCATTACATTGCTCCCTCCTTTTATGCCCTCCTTCTCCACAGTGTCTCCTTACCTCATCCCTGAACACTGGCTTGGGGCATGGAAAATATTTCTCCTTGACAGGTTTACTATTTAACATATATCTATTTAAAAGAGTTCTGCTTTGATGGGCACCCTCTCTCTGGTCTCTCTCCAAGAATTCAAGCTCCATATGGACTGAAGGTCATATTAAATTTATAATGAATTTCCCATTCTGTACAATGTTTCTACAAAGATTGTCCCTAGTCACTGAAAAATAGGCTGCAGAACAAGAGAATGACAAGAAGTCAGGTATGGGCTGAGAACCATGTGCCCATGTCAAAGAAAGAGATCACACATCAGATGTTACCCCTAAAGCTTTCAAGTTGAAAAGGTTTCTTCCCTTGAAGTGACCTAAAAATGCACACATGTTCTATTTTGCATTTTCTTTTGACTTATGAATATTTCTCATAATCAGTTTGGGCCTTTATGTAATTGTAAATCATAGTTATATACAAGCATGGAAATTAACTTTTTAATCATACTGTGTAGAATGGAATTTAGGGGGGGAAAGTGCCAGGAGTGACAACTTTATAGAAGGCAAAAAAGATAAATTAATCCTACTGAAGGAAAAAAAATGACATTATTAGGAAAGGGATAGCATCACTCTATATATAGATGCAATTAATCAGTCAATAACCCTTTATCAAGCATCTACTATGTGCCTACTAAGCACAGGGAATACAAAGAAATACAAAAAAATAGTTTCTGTCCTTGAGGAGCTGCATTACATCAACCCCCAGATTCCAGATTTTCTTTTTGGCTGAATAAATTTGCTATGATGCAAGCCAGCCATCTCTCTATCTGTCTTTCCTTTTATAAGATGGGATAAGTTTTAAAGCTGTTTTCTTGTCCAGAGGGCATGTAATTATAGGGGAAATAGGGTTCTGATAGACATATTCTTTCCTTAAAAGGAAAATTCCCTTTTATGTGATATAGAGAATTTATTGTATTCCTTGATTCAGGTTTTCTTTTCTACTGTTCTGATTTTGACACCTGAACCCTGTGCTCCTATTTCAGATTGACTTTCATGTTTGTAGACAGAGAGTCTACAATCAATTCCTTTCCTCACCTATTGCTTCTTGTCTTCTGTAGAGGACTGCTGGAAACAAGTCATTAATAAATAAACAAACATACAAATTGCAACATATAGCTTGTTCATACTGAGAGCAGTATTCTTATTTTTCAGGACATTTCTTACCTGGTTTTTGTGAAACTTTCTTAGGACATGAGAACTGAAGATCTGGAGAAGCAGCAGACATCCAAGTAGACTGTGGTAAATCATCCCTTAAGATTGCATGCTTCAGAAGGAACCAGTTGGGGAAAGAAACCATTTGTACACTGTGAATAAAGATCCTTGAGAATGCTATTCCCATTGAACTAAGACAGCCCTTAACTTTGCTTATAAAAAAAGAAGCAAAGCCAATGTGATTGGCTTTGTTAAATGTTTCAATCTTGTAATGGAACAAAGTGGGATCATACTTGGAGCTATTGATGTTCACTGAAATCAGTCACCTGCATCTTACTAACTTTTTTTCTTTTTCCCTCCCTCCTTCTGTTCCTTCTTTGTTTTTTGCCTTTCTATTTGTCCCTTCTTCTTTCCCTTCTTCCTTCTTCCTTTCTTTTCTTCTTCCCTCTTTTTTCTTCTTTTCTTCCTCTTCCCCTCTTTCTTGTCTTTCCTCCCTTTCTCTCTCTCCTTCCTTCCTTTTTTCCTTCCTCCCTTCTTTCCTCTTTCTCTCTTGCTATTTCCTTGCTTCCCTCCTTTCCTCTCTCCCTTCCTTTTTCCTTCTTCCCTTCCTTCTGTCTTCCTTTCCTTTCCTTTCCTTTCCTTTCCTTTCCTTTCCTTTCCTTTCCTTTCCTTTCCTTTCCTTTCCTTTCCTTTCCTTTCCTTTCCTTTCCTTTCCTTTCCTTTCCTTTCCTTTCCTTTCCTTTCCTTTCCTTTCCTTTCCTTTCCTTTCCTTTCCTTTCCTTTCCTTTCCTTTCCTTTCCTTTCCTTTTCTTTTTCCCTTCCTTTCCTCCTTCCCTTCCTCTTCCTCTGAATTTGTAAACCCTCATATTTGCCCAAGTTCATTCTAGACCCATGGATCTTAAAAAAAACAAAACACCTATATGCTTATTTTCTCTTCCACTCCATTTGTATCTATAAGCAAGGAGGGGGGGGAGCCCCACTGACCTATAGGAAGGTATTAATCTACTTAACATTTCTAAGTACATCATCCAAAGGATTTTGTTTTTTTAATCTTACATATGCTCAGCAGAGTTACTGGCAAAAACTGTACATTTTCTTCATTTCATCCTTTCAACATCAAATACTGAGCAGCCAAAATTGGATCAGACTTCAAAGCTGGCTCTGTGCTCCAAGTCACAGAGCGACTCCCCCATTTCACATATTGAATTCGAGCAGGATATCAAAGTGCTACCAGAGAACCTCGGGTCCTCACTCAGAAAGAGGCTCTAACATCTGTAGAAAGTGAAGTGCGCAGACAAATCACCTCGGGGAGCAGCTCGCATTTATTCTCAGCAGCAAATTTCCAGCCTTTTGATTCTTGTGTTCACTGTACCTCCCTGTCTTTCTACTGAACTAAAGTTCTTTAGCAAGCTGGGGTTTTTGTCTCAAAGACTTCAAAACCTTACCAACAGTTTCATGTAGGGATGGCTGGACTGAACAGATAGATAGATCCAGGAATTTTTCAGACCAGTCTCTGAAATGAGACTTTCCTGACTGGGAGAATCCAAACTTTCTGTTACCTTGTTTATTTGCTCGTGGAGAACATCACACTCCTTGGGAGAACTCTGGGTAAGCTGTTGCCTAAAAATAACCATTAAAATTTTTTTCTTTTAATGAAAGAAGCTTCAAATTGATTGTTTTCCCTCCCTCATCAAAAATTCATCAGAGAGCACAGTTTTATTAAGTTCACATGTTGCTTTGTCCTTTCCCTTTTCTCTCCATCCTGATCAAAAGGATATGATCAGCTTCAATTAAGCATACCAGAATAACAGTTCTTAAATATTACAATACAGCAACAGTCAGATCTGGGATCCCAACAACAGAAAAAACCATCTTCAGCATTTATAACCATGAGATGAGAACAAGTCCAGTGAGCACGTCTGCTGATGAGATCATCTAACACAGAACTGAGAGAGCTGGAAGCCACTTTAAAGTTTAGTTAGTCTATTTTGTTGTAGTTGTTGTCCAGTCATTTAATTAATATTTTATTTCTTTGTGATTCCATTTGTTGTTTTCTTGGTAAAGAAACTGGACTGGTTATCCATTTCCTTCCCCAGCTCATTTTACAGATGAGAAAACTGAGGCAAATAAGGTTAAGTGACTTGTCCAGATTCTATGTACTTAAATACAAATTTGAACACATTTCTTCCTCACTCCAGGCCCGATGCTCTGTCCACTATGCCAATTAATTGCTCTTAGTCTAATCATATAAATGAAAAAACTGAGGTCCAGAGGCTAAAAGACCCATTTTTTACCCCACACCTATGTATCTTAGTTGGAATTTGAGGGTAGGGACATTTTCATTTTTCTCTTCTTCTTCTCAGAATTTGTTGGATAAATTCACGAAGGGGTTTCATCATCTATCCACTTTAGTTTCCAGAGCTTTAAGATGAGTATAACAACATAAGTAGCACATAGGATCACAGGATCATAGTGAGGATCAAATGAGAGGTCTATAAGCCAATTTATATAATACTAGCTAGCAGCTCTACAGCCATCTGAAATTTGCAAAGTGCTTTACAAATATTATCTTATTTGATCCTCACAATAAACTTAAGAGGTACACAATATATTTTATAGATGAGGAAACTGAGGCAGGCGATGGTCAAGTGACTTGCCAATAAATGCCTAAGGCTAGATTTGAGCTCAGATTATCTTGATTCCAGATCCTACATTTTAGTCCTGTGCCACCTAGCTGCCTTATTTACAAATCTCAAAGTGCTATATGAGTACCAGCTAATATTAGGAGGATTTAAAGCACGATAAAAGTAGGATCATGGTCTTGACATGCAGCTTTCACTGTGATTACTAGGCTAGAGTTATAATAATTTACATAGGAAGCTATCTGAGGCAGGACAATATGATGACAAGAGGTCACAGAATAGAAGAGAGCACCTTAGAGCAGGAAGCAGGGGTTCGAGGTTTTTCTTTGTCATGAGCCTTTGGATCAACCATTTTATCTCTTAGATCTTCTTCACTTTCCTCAACTGTTAATTGATGAGAAAGAACTAGATATTCTCTGAAGTCTCTTTTAGCTCTATGATTGTATGGCTCAACAATCTATGGTCTTTATTTAAGCTGAAACACACAAAAATTCATTGAGGTATGGTGTAAATGGTGCTGGAGTTGGAGTCAGAAAAGTTGAATGTGGGACTTGTCACTTTCTTGCTGTTGCAACCTTTTAAATTTTGGGTGATAATATGTCCACAGTTTTACAGGGTTGTTGTGAAGATAAAATGTATTAATGTCTACAAACCTCTTTGTATGTGTAAATCATGATGGTGAAAAGTTTGACTATTGGATATATTGATGTTACTGTCTTCTGCCCAACTTTGTGATCCACTTATCTCTTGTGGTTTCCCACACAAGATGCTTCATTCTCCTGATTCCAAGCATTTTGACTGAGTCTCCCCATGCCCTGGAATTCTCTTTCTCCTCATCACTATATCCTGGCTTCTACCTAATATCCTAATATCTGACCTTTTGAAAAAAATTTTTCCTAATTCTCCTTAATGCCAATGCCTTTCCTCTGTTGATTATGTACACTTTATCTTGTGTATATTTTGTTTAAACATAGTTGTCTACAAGTTATCTCTTGTTTGTTTGTTTATATATTTACTTAGTGGATATTTTGTTTGTTTCTTCCATTAGACTGTGAGCTCCTTCAGAGCAGGAATCAGTCTTTTGACTTTCTTTGAATCCCCAGCACTTACAGGGCCTAGCACATAGTAGGTGCTTAATAAATGCTTATTGTCCTGATGTGATGGAGAATCCATTTATTTACAGAAACATATAAGTAATACAATTATGTTTGATTATGTATCAATGCCCTTCAGGGAATATGAGAATATTATAATATATCTGGATGAATATTCAAATTGTGGATATACAATGTGGTCTAGTAAATGTACCCTTCTTGTGTATCTTGGGCTTTGGGGGGTTCCAGGACCTGATTCTATAGCCCTTAAATTTCAAGACCAATTACAAGAATCAAAGGCCTCATGGTAGCCAAATTTCCTTTGGAGATCTGCTCTAGTCCCAAGACAGCTGTAAGGGCCATCAGAAAGACAGGTTGATTCCCGGCTGCTCCAGGAGTCCAATAGGATTTAGAGGAAAAAGTGGAGAAGCTAGTTAGGCTCTTATCTTCCTTCCCCAACCCCGCCTCCCCACCTTTACCCTACTCAGTTTGAACATTTGAAAAGTCCTCTAACTGACATGGACTCATAGAGACCGAATGGACAGATGACAACCCTTATGCTCTCCCACTGGGAAATGTCACTTCAGTTTCCTCTTCTCCACACTCAAGCCCTTAGGAATAGTTCATCCTGCCAAATTTTGTTTTGCCTTAAACAGTGATCACACAAGTCAATTCTCTTCCAAAGTTGAAGTGAATCTTAATTTTCTGCCAGTGACTTCACCAGACATGCTGATGTCTATTTCATGGTAGGGAGAATTGAGGGGAAGTTGTAAGGGAAAGATAATCATCAGTTTCTTTGAATAAGAATACAACAGCATCATTGAGCCTTAAGTATGAAATGAAGGACCCTTCAGTTATTCCCATGTTCTCAGAAATCCCAGAATTTCCTGTTACCATGTATGCCCGTGGATACAGATGGACAGTTGTGTGTCTATGACTGCATCACAGTATTATATCAAAGGGTCATGCAAAATGATAAAATGGGGAATCTACAGTTAAACTCCAAATCAAATTACCCATAAGCTTTAGTTATTTAATAGTTGCCTCTCATTTGTTTTAGAGAATGGCGTCTTTTCAGAAATGATAACCTTTGGCTCATTTAATTATTGAGAATACTTCATTCACAACATGCTCTGAAATTCAACAAAACTACACAATACCCCCCCACACACCCCTCTTATTCTTTCTATTGAAATACCTACCCCACTGTTATTTTGTTATGGGGAAGAGAGGGATCCTGAAGAGAAGAAGAGAGTGAGAAAGTCTTAGGAGCTCTCTCTTTATATCTCCAGGGGTGAGAGTAACTATACTGAAAACAGGCAAAGCTTATCGGCTTTACTATAGAGTCAAGCTGGTTCTTAACTTTGAAAGGATTCAGCTTTGTCAATTCACCTAGGGGGTAATCAGGCTCCAGGAAAGTGATTCACAGGGCTTGATTTAAAAACCAGAAGGCCAGGATAGGAAACCTTCCTTTTAAAAATCACCATTGTGCAGAAGATTCCAAACTTTCACAGGAACCTAGATTTTAAGCTGGAAGAGAGTTTAGGGACCATCTGGTTGAATCCTCTCCTTTTATACATGAGAAAACTGAATCTCAAAGCGGTTAAAGTGACTTACCCATAGTCACACAGATAATAAGTAAAAGAGGTGAGATTTCAATCCTGGTCTTTTGGCTCCCAAACCATTGTCATAACTCTGTTATCTTTTGAGCTCCAATCATAAATTTCATATATGTGTGTATATATATATATATATATATATAAAATTTATTTTATTTTTAATTTATGAAATAAAATTAGCATTTTTATAACATAGTATAACAAAAACTGCCTATTTGGGGTATCTCCATCTTAGTATCATAAAGATACATCAAACTCCACAGTTCAAAACTAAATTTATATTTCTCCCTCAGCTCATTATTTCTTCTTCTTAGGCTCTAGAGTCATCTTTTACTATTTTCTTCCTTTTGCTCTATTCTACCCTAGAATAATCACTGGCCAACTTATTGTTGATTATATCTTTATAGAATCTCTATGACTAGATTGGAAAAGTTGGAAGGAATCTCAAAGGATTTCTAAGCCAATCAACACTTATGTAAGATATTGGACACATGGCCAGTCTGTCTTTCTTTGAAGACTAACATGCTACATATATGGTAAAAGGAAGTCTGTTCTAGAAGATGAAACCCATTTCACTCTTGGACAATTTTGTTAGGAAGTTTTCACTTTCTATCAAGTCTAAATTTGCTTCTTTGCATATTATTCCTACAATTCTTCCCTTTGAACCCAAACTGAACAATTATAGTCCTTCTGCCATGCGATAGTTCTTCCAGTTCTTAAAAAGAGCTATCACAGTCCTTTAAATCTTGACTTCTCTAGGCTAAAGGTTTCCTGTTCTTTTCACCAATTTTGATAAAGTATGAATTTAAGACATATCACCATCATCATTATTCACCATTGGGCATCACCCAGCTTATTCATACTTCCTAAAATGAGAAACCATGAGCTGAACAAAAAGCTGTAGAGATGATCTATCCAGTGTACAGGACAGCAGGATTGTCACCTCCCTTGTTTTTGTTGCTTAGGGAGACCCTGGAGTACAGTGAAAAGACCACTGGCTTTGAAAGCAGAGGATTTGAGTTTGAATTCCAACTTGGCCACTTGTTTCATTGAAACAAGTCACTTAACCTTTCCAGGCCTCAGTTTAGAATATGAGAAGTTGCACAAGATAATCTTTAAGGTCCTTTCTTGTTTTAGCTCTAAACCTAATGTTTCTCTTAAAGTAACCTAAGTTCATATCAGCATATTCTGCTACCATATCACATTTAATTTATATTGAGTTGAAACTTTTTAAATTGAAGTATTAATTACAATTCTTCATCTTATACTTATGAATTTGAATTTTTGAACCCAAGTATGACTTTAAATTTATCCCCACTAAATTTTATCTTATTAGGTTTGACCCAATGCTTTTTTTTTTTTTTTTTTTTTTTTAGTTTATCTTTCTGGATTTTGATATCCAATGTGTTAACTATCTTTTCCAATTCTGTGTTACTGGAAAATTGTTTAAGTATGGCCCTATGCTTTTAGTGATGTCATTAATACAAATGTTAAAACAGAATAGGGCCAAATAGAGATTTTGGGCCTGCTCTTCCAGAGATACCTTTCCAAGGTGACATCAAACCACTACAAACTATTCTTTGGGCTAAGTCATAAGTGAATGTTTTAATCTTTCTAAGTATATTAAAATTCTAGTGTAGTAATTATCATTTCTCTATCTTTTCTACTAAGACAACATCCAATCCCATCAACAAGCATTTGTGAACTTACTATATGAAAGCATGTTGTTAAGTACTGAAGATAAAGTGACAAAATGCTCTGAGCTTTGTCAAAAGTTTTGCTAAAACATAAGTAAACAGAATCCATAGCATTCTCCTGAACACCTAGTCAAAACAGGAAATGAGGCTTGTCTCATGTGACCAATTCTTGCTGGGTCTTTGTGATCCTTTCTGAATGTTCCCCAACCATTCATTAGGAAAAACCTTCATAGTATCTTTTGCATCTGTCCTCCTCTTTCCATTTCCATTGCAATCAGGCTATCATCACATTTCTTCTGTATTAGTGTAATAGTTTCTTCACTGGTCTTTCTGGTTTTAATTTATGACTCTTTTATCATCTTTCACCTTACAGCCCTGTGCATATTAATATAACTCTGCGGTTTCACCTTATGTTTATCAGATTGGCAAACTTGACAAAGAAGGAAAATGAAAAATGCTAAAAGGTCTGAAGGGAAAATAGGTATATTAATGCACTATTGGTGGGCTGTGAATTGGTTTAGCCACACTAGCAAGCAATTTGGAACTATAACTCCAAAAGTATTAAAATATTAGCCTTTTGGCCTAGCAATACCATAAAAAATCCAAAAAAGAAGAAAAATATTCATGTGTGTAAAAATATTTATATTAGCTATTTTTTAAAAAACGAAATCTAAAACTTGGACATTGAAGAGGTACTTATCATTTGGAGAATGGCTAAACAAATTATGGTATAAAAATAATATGATGCTTATTATTTTGTAAGAAATGGTGAAAGGGATGATTCAAAGAAGCTTATATGAACTGAAACATAGTGAGAAAACCAGGAGAATAATTTATCAATAACCAAAAATATGCTAAAAAATAGGCAAATTCAAAAAGCTTAAGAACAAATTATGATTTCATAGGAGTAATGAAGAAAGATCTCCCCCATGTCCTGACAGAGGACAGACTAAGAGTGCAGACTAAGAGAGATATTTTTTGGTTATGGTCAATATGGAAATTTATTTTACTTGCCTATACATATTTGTTACAAGTGCTTTCTTTTCTTTTCTTTTTTTCAGATGGGAAGGGATAGAGAGTAAGGCAGGAAAGAAAATGAATTTTAATAAATTGAAAAAAAAAAACTAATTAAGAACCCAATAGAGGGCTCTGTTCCATATCATTCCTCTACTAGAAAACCTTGGATAACTCAACACTAATTAGGTTATAAGTTCTTTCCTTATTCTGGCATTTGAAACTCTTCACAATCTTATTCCAATATAGCTTCTTAAATATAGTCCATATTCCAGTTCAAATGAATTGCTTCCCATTTTTATCTTGTTCTCTTCTGTATCTATTTGCTAATATATAATAATAAAATAATAATAATAAAGAAATTTACAGTTGGATAAAACCCTAAAATTTATTAAATTAGACCTTAAAAATCCAACAATATTTTTTATGAGAAATGAGAGGGAGAACATATTTTTAAAGTTACATGATTTGCCCAAAGTGTAAGTAATAAAACAAAGATTTTAACCCAAGTCCTAACTTCAAACCCTGATGTTTTTTCAACTTTTCAACTTGTTCTGGGATGATCCAAGTTTCATGACCCCGTTTGGGATTTTCTTGGCAAAGATACCACAATGGTTCACCATTTCCTTTTTCAGCTCATTTTAAGATAAAGAAACTAAGTCAATGGATTAAGTGACTTGCATATGCTCACAGAGCTACTAATTATCTGAGGCCATATTTGACTCTAGAGCTGGAGCTACTGTACTACCTAGCTGTTCTTTTCAACTTTATCCCATTACTTCTTGCCCAGTTCAAGTGCCACATCTTCCAAAAAACCTTCTGATCACCTGCATGTCACCAAATTGAACTCTCCTCAAATTCCTTATAGAACTCTGCCTGGACTTTTCCTGCAATCAGCAAACCCTTTCTTTTATCTTAGTTACCTGTGCATGTCATTTTTCTATCAGACTATATTTTCCTGAGATGAGAATCGATGTCAATATCAATTTTAATATCTGTGATGCCCATCATGGCACCTTGAGCATGGCAAGTACCTAATGTTTATGATCTCTTTCAGATTACCTTCCTTCCTTTAGTATTCATAATTTCTAAAATTATAAAATTTTGTGCATGAGGAAGAAAATATGACAAATTTTGCTGGAAAAACATTACTCTGGAATCAGAAAACTGAAGCTCAAATTCTACCTACCAAAAACTCTAGCTGTGTGACTTTGAGAAATCCTAAGTTTTCTGGGTCTCAGTTTCCTCACCTGCAAAATGAAGAGATGTTCTCTTCTAGTTCTAAACTTACAATTCCATAAAGCTACAAAGGCTGCTTGAGAGAAAAGGACTGGGATGTAATTTACAATGTAGGATGGATTACTTATAACCTCATGTTTTGTTGTTGTTGTTATTGACCTTAAAGTCTGTTACTTGCTGATCCCTTCTTTCTATTTGGAGGTGTAGCTAATTTAGGGGCAACTAGGTAGTGTGGTAGATGGAGAACCATGCCTGAAGTAAGGAAGATATGAGTTCAAAACTGGCCTCAAACAGTTACTGGCTGTATTGACCTAACCCAGTTTGCCTCAGTTTCCTCATTTGTAAAATGAGCTTGGAGAAGGAAATGGCACACTACTCCAGTAATTGCCAAGAAAACTCAAGTGAGCTCATGAAGAGTTGGACATGACTGAAATGACTCAACAAAAGCCAACTTAGAAAACTTGTAGCTTCTATCTACTTGGTATAGGGTCACTATATCCAATAAAAAAGACCTTCATCTCCATTCCTTTCTATTCATTCAACTCAAATAAAATTCATTGATTTTGGTCCCAGAAATAGCAGCCAACTCATCATAAGCCATAATTAGAGAAAGGAATAACTACTTAGTCTTTGAGAAAGGTAGATTTAGAATAAAAACAAACAAACAAACAAACAACTTTTACTTTAGGGTTAGTTGTTTTCATAAGGCATGACAGTATGACACAAATTATCTCCCAGAAGGTTGAATTAAACTTAATGAATGACAGAGGTACTATAGACTTAATTTAAATAGGGAAATTGGTGGGGAGACCCCCCATAATTTTGAGATCCAGCAAAAATGATAACCATGTATTTCCACAGAATATATAAACTTTGAACTGATCCAATATTCTGGTTTAATAATTATTGGTCTGACCTAATATTCATTCATTCAGTGCAATACAATTTCATGGAATTCAAAATATAGCCTAATTCTTACAATCTTACTTGTGCTCTTACATAGAATCCATATATTTAGACTATCTGATGTGACGGCATAAATGTGGTATGAAATAGTTCTAAAATTTCTCAGTATCATTAGTATGTAAATTATATACACATATTTGCATAAGGTGGGTATTTTATATTTTTCTCACATATTATCTTTTGAATGTCTTTGAAGATAGGGGTTGGGGAATAGTAATGGAAAATGTTTTGAGAAAAACACAAGTTGAGCCTAAATGTATCAGAAGAGTACAAGTTGATGCATAATTTATATGAGACATTATACAGCTAATGTTCCTGAGTAAATAATTTTTGCTTAGTGATACTGATATTTTCCACTGTTTATCACTATTCTAATACTTAAACAATCAACAAGTTATTTTTTGAAAATCCACTATATTGTGCCTAGCACCTTGTTAGACAGTAGAAGAGATAGCATAAAGACATTATCAAGTTGTCTACATTATTGGGGGGGAGAAAGTGTTGATATTCCAAAACATTTTTAGAACATTAAGGTTTTCACTGTGGATTTGGAGATAACACTAACTTAAGAAGGAAAAGGAATTTGGAGGAGTAATCAGTATATGTTATCTTATTAAATAAAATAACTCAGAGAGATTAAGATAAATAGCATCCTAGTTTATGTTTATATTATTTTTTTTCTGGTCTGTGTTTAAATCTAGTTATAAAAAGCCTCTACAAAATGAATCGTGCCATAGAAAAGGTATTAGAATAGGAATCAAGAGAACTACATTCTATTCTCCCCTTTCTTCCCCTTGCATTATTTTGTATGTTGTTATGTCTGACACTTCATGAGTGTTTTCAGCAATGATACTGATTAGAATAGTTTGTCATTTCCTTCTTCATATCATTTGACAGATGAGGAAATTGAGGCAAACATAATTAAGTGACTTGCCCTGAGTCACACAACTAGTGAATGTCTGAGGCTAGAATTGAATTCAGGTCTTTCTGACTCTAAGACCAGTACTTGTCCTAAACACTATGCCATGTACTTGCCCTACATTTTTTTTTATTATGACAATGCATTTTGGATTTTGTATGATCATAGGAGGATCATTTAACCTTTCTAGATATCAATTTCCTCATTGGTGAAATGGGCTTAATCCTCCCTCAAGTTCTTATATTCAATAAACTTTCTGCTATTCGTTTATCAACATTATAACCTGTGTTCCATAAAGGATAGATCACTAAATCTGAAGTCAAAAGGTCTAACTTTGAATTTTGGTCCTAACATTTAGTAACTATGTGTCTTTAATCTGAACCTCAGTTTTTTTCATCTGTAAAATAAGGATTACTGTTATACCTTAAGTTCTAGAAGTATAACAATCTATATAATGTGTAATAACATAGACTATTGTATCTATAGTTACTAGAGAAAACTTCCTCACAAGGGAGCTCCTTACAACAATGAAATCACAAGTCTACAAACACACACACACACACACACACACACACACACACACACACACACACACACACATACCCCTATACTACCTGTCTCATAAAGTTATCATGAGGGTCAAATGAGAAAAGATTATACATTCTAGTCAATGTCTGTAACGTGCTGCTGTCTCCAGAGACTGCTGATCGCTCTCTGGTCTACAGGAGAGACTTCTTCCTCCAGAGAGCTGCCTCAACTCTGACCTAGAGCAGAGACTCTCTATCTCTCAAGTGCCGCTCTCTTTTATCCTCCTAGAGAATGGGCGTGGGATAACGCAAGGGCTTCTGGGAAAAATTACTTCAACCAATGAACTTGCTCCTCCTAAGCATGCAAGCTCCTCCCCAGGAATTCACAAGTAAAACTCCCAGTAAAGGCCAGAACTAGAGAATTGTCAAGTACCAACTTAGCACTTAGTAAAAACCTAATATCTCATTATCTCACTAGCACTTAGTAAGAACCTAACAAATGTCAATGTCCACAAATGGTCAGAGTTGTGATAATCCATTCTCAATTTCTACTATAATTGTCCTATGTTGATCAACCAATTATATTTCTCCATGAAGTGCTTTTTTAAAGACAATTTATTTTAATGACAGAGTAGGGGAGGCCAATGAGAAGGGACCCATGTTCTCTGTTTATATTTGGGATGCTATGACCTTTCTCACTGTATCAAAGTTTCAATTTCAATTTTAATTCCTGAAATATATTTATATAGCAAGACCCTATACACAAATATGTAGATATTTACCTTCTTCTTCAGAGTAATTGACCACAAAGAATTGGTGAAGCCCTAAAATTTGTCCTCAGGTTTTCTAAGTCAACATAAATGAAAGAGAAGAAAACAATCTGCTTGTTTGTGGTTTTTAAAATCAGTAACATTTAGAAAAATTACAACAGGGGAGAAAAGAAAGGGGCAAGTTTTGACACTATAGATTACAAATTTTTCCTTGGCTCCAATTATGCCTGATAACCTTTGAATTTACAGCATATTTCAATCAGCATCTATAATGTACAAGGGAATGTGCTAGTCACTGGAGACAAGGAAAAAAAGGAATAATCCCTGACCTAATGGAGTTTACATTATCCTGGAGAATACAATGGGTACATAGGTAAATGGATAGCTAGACAGCACAGTGGATAGAGTACCAGTCCTGGAGTCAGGAAAACCTCAGTTCAAATCAGGCCTCAGACACTTAGCTGTGTGATCCTGGGCAAGTCCTCATCTATAAAATTAGTTAGAGAAGGAAATGATAAACCTCTCAGTATCCTTGCCAAGAAAAGCCCAAATGGGATCCCAAAGAGTTGGATAAAACTAAAAAAATTACTGAACTGACACAAATGTAAATACAAATTATGAAGAGTTGATTCTTCTCAAATTCTGGTCATACACTGAAAAATCCCTTTACAACAAATGATAACATAACCCCTCTTTTAGGTCATCAATCCTATCTTAAAGTGATTTTGACAAAACTGACCGTCTTTACCACAGTTTCCACAGAACTAACTGTCCATTAGGATGTTATTTTACCTAATGTCCAGTTGAATGGACACTCCTCTAATTAGAACCTCAAATCATTTGAATTGAAAGCAAGTTATATTCAAATATATACATATGTGTGTATATAAAAATATTTATGAGTTTGCCCAAAGATAGTATAGCTCCTTTAAGATCTAGAACACATCTTTCAAGGATGTAATCATAAACAGGGCTAGAAACAGACAATAAACATCGCATAAAGCAGTTGCTCTAAGTTTGTATTTTACAAACAC
This sequence comes from Sminthopsis crassicaudata, assembly GCF_048593235.1. NCBI lineage: Eukaryota > Metazoa > Chordata > Mammalia > Dasyuromorphia > Dasyuridae > Sminthopsis > Sminthopsis crassicaudata. The sequence goes on from NC_133619.1 coordinate 442,372,204, forward strand.
ACACACACACACACACAAACACACATACACATATATATATGTCTACACAGATATATTCATACACACACTAGCTCCCACAAATCCCAAGGGGCTCTCTATTTGACAGTATTTGTTTGACTCATGACTACCCCCTTCCCCATAAGCCCATCCATTCTTAATTTTCCAGCTATTTAAAAAAAACCCAACTCATTTTTATTTTGTTTTCTTCTCTACTTCTACTTTCTTCTCTACTTTCCTCATTCTTTCTCTTTGAAGGTAACAATAATAGTTGAAGACTCAGATAGAAATAGGGAATCTTTCTTCCATAAAGAACTTTTGGCTCATGAGAGGAAAGTCTGTTTGCTCATCCATGGTCTGCAAATTACAACTATTGCAATTTTGCATGCTCTTTGGCATTTTAAAGAGTTAGACATTTCAAGTACTCACAGATCCACAGAATCTCTAGAGTTGGAAGGGATGCCAAGCGCTATTTCCTACATTTAGTTCAGATCCTAATGATTGATTACAATAGATCTCCCTATCTCCAGGCTCCAAATTCTGCCCTCTCCCCTCCATATTTTTCTCAGTTGCTAAATCAATATTCTTATATTACTCATCTGACCATATCACTCCTCTACTCATAAAGATCATATGGCTCCCCTGGCTACTAGGATAAAGTACAAGTCCCTTTGTTTGACATTTAAAACTGTAATCTGGTTCCAATCTATCTTCTTAGACTGGATTTCATATTATTCTCCCTCATATATGACATTCCTGTTTCTAAATAGACTGATCTTCCTTTTCACATCTACCTCTTGGAATCTCTATCATGTTCAAGACTTGTTTTAAGTGCAACCTTCTACTCAAGGCTTTTCTTGTTTCCACCAGATGTGAATGATTCTCCACTCCCAAATTAATTGCAATTAAACAGGGCAATGATTGTTTCATCTTTATCAATGGTTAGCATAATGCCTTGCATCTAGGAAATGTTTATTGATAGTTTACTTGACTGAATTTGGAAATACTTTATATTTTCTTTTCCTATTATATTTCATCTTTCCTAGTTTAAAAAAATTTCTTGAAATCAGAGGCTATTTTTATTTTGGATTTTCTATTTCTAGAGTACAGCATGGTGTCAGGCACATAATATGCACTTGATATGTTTTATGTTAAATTATGCTAAATTATGTTTTTACTAATTTAATCAAACCAGTATATAAACAAGAATTCCCTCTATAATATATACAACAACTAGTCACACAATTATTTCCTGAAACCCTCCACTGAGGGAAACCCCCCTACTTTCTTAAGCAGTATGTTTCACTTTTAGAAAGCTCTAGTGATTAAGAATGTTTTCCTTACATTAAATCCAAATTTTCTTCTTTATAATTTTCCATTTCTTTAACCAATCATCATAAAATTCTTCATCATCCCAGTTATCCGCCATCAGAAACTTTACAGATTGTCAGGTTGTTGTTATTGTTGCATTATTTCAGGAGTGTCCAACTCTTTGCAACCCCTATTTGGGGTTTTCTCGGCAAAGATTCTGGCATGGTCTGCCATTTTTCTTCTCTAGCTTATTTGGCAGATGAGAAAACTGAGGTAAACAGTGAACTCTGCCCAGGGTCACACAAGTATCTAAAGTTAGATTTGGACTCCTGAAGATTAGTCTTCCTGATTCCAAACCCATGTGTTCTATCAAATGTACTATCTAGTCAATGTTATTACAAAATTATGCCACTCAGAAATGAATATATGACATTGATCTATGATTGAATTGGGGTCAATAAATGATTGGGGTGAACATTAAGTCTATGTGCTTGATTCCTATGTTAAATTTGAAATATACTTTAAAAATTCCTAAATGGTTCATAGAAGAGATTCATGATTTCACTTAGAAGCCTCTTTAAAAAAAATTCTTCTTTGTATATGAAAGTACTCATGTGCCTTGAAGTTCAAAATGACAGAAGAGAGAGAAATTTAAAAACCATACTTTTAAACATTCTTATTTAATCTGGTGGTAGAGTCTAAAGCCCTGGATTGCTTTAAGATAAATTATGTTAAACATGCTGTGCCCAGCCTTGACAACTCTTTAAATTCATTTCTATTAAACAGATAAAGCTCAATCTCTTTGGACCTGATAAAGTCTAAGGATTCCAAAAGCTCCAAATAATTTCCTTTATATTATTTACTCTGTTTCATTTCAGTAAGCTTAGAAAGTATTCTCAAAATGATATGGAAGAAAATTCTGTTCTTTGCATTTTAGCCATAAAATGGGAGTTGTAATTTGTAATATTCTTGAACAATAGATAATATTGAACAAGGCTTCAAAATTTAGGTTTAAGTCTTAGAACAATAGTAACTTAAAATATTTGCATATACTAAAGTAGTTTGGTTCTCAAAAATCTAATCTGAGATCCATGGGGAGGGGGTCCCTAAGGCACTTTCAGGAAGTCTTCAAAATCAAAATTATCTTCAAAATAATACTAAAATATTATTTGCCTATTAAAATACTCCTCCCTTTTCCAGCTATACGTGTATGAGGTCATATTTTCTTTACATATTTCAGTCAAAACAACATAGAAAGCGACTGAATGAAAGAGTAGATAGGAGAATCTATCTGTCTTCTATTAAGTCAGACTTGAGATGTGCAATTATGTAAATAATTTTGGAAAATTTAAGGTTTTTTTAAATAAAAAATAATGTTACTATGGAAATATATAATGGGTTTATAATTGTTATTTTTAATGAACAAGTAAATTTAAAATGATCAGTTTTAATTTCTAATATAGTAAATATTGATAAATATAGCTCACATAAACAAAAGCTCTTTGGGATCTGCAATCATTTTTAAGCATGCAAAAAGATTCTGAGACCAAAAAGTTGGAGAACATCTGCCTTAAATATTTTCCTAAAATTATTTATTCCATCTTTGCTCACTTCTAGAATTCTTCTTTCCATCTGGTGCAAGGTAAATTTAAGAGACACTTCCATGAACTCCAGTTCTTAATCTTTCATAGTCTGGTGAAGTCAGTCGACACCTTTGAAAATGATGTCATTAAATGCATAAACTAAAATACATAGGATTACAAAGGAAATCAAATCTACTGAAATAAAGGTGTATTTTTTTTTCCAGCCAAGCTCATGGGTTTTCCTGAAATATATTCACAGGCACCCCAGGTTAAAGATCCCTGAAGTAATTGAACTAATTTAAGACTTTCCCCTTCTTTTTGTTTAATCATTACCCTAATCTGATTTAAACAGCAAATGGAAAGAGGATACAGATCTTAAGTAGATCCATGCAGAAGCCTAGTGCCCCTGTCAATCAGATCAGCACCTTTATCTTCAAGGAGCACAGAGTTCCTTCCAGATCTTTTCATCTAGCTTCCTCAAAAAAAAGTAGTTAAACCTTTGGTGAAGGGCAAAAGAGAATTCAATTCTGAGAGTTTTATTAGCTGCACTTCGGAGCTATAAAGGATAGAGTAGGGAGACTTGGAATCAAGAATACCTGAATTTGAATCCCACTTCAGAAACTAACTGTAGGACCCTAAATAAGTCATTTAACTGCTCTGTGCCTCAGTTTCCCTATTGGCAAAATGGGGATAATAATATTACTTACCTCCTAGGATTGCTGTAAGGATCAAATGAACCAATATTTATAAAGCACTTTGTAAGCCTTAAAGTATTGTATAAAAAACTAGTTGTTATGATGATGATATTAAAGAAACACTTAGAAAGGTTTCTTATCTTTGGGGTACTTTAAAGTACCATCTTTAAATTACTTTGTGATATGAAAGTTAAAGAGGGGAGTAGGGAAGGAGCTCAGTGGATTAACATCACATCTTTTTTTATATACCTTCAAGATGTGCCATTGAATGAAAATCAATAGAAGCACATTTTTGGAAACTTACAGAGAATGAAATAAAAATTCCAGAAAAGAATGTACTGAGTGAGGATCTGGAGTCAGGCATGATAGAGAAAAAACAAACAAATAAACAAATAAAAAGCAATTGATCCTAGAGATAGCCTAGACGTCACAGAAATTGAGATGTAGATCACTAATGTAAATGGAAAAATAAAAGTGTATTTCAGGGACTCAGACCAAAGTGCAGGTATGGTGTGTGTGTGTGTGTGTGTGTGTGTGTGTGTGTGTGTGTATGGTCATTTCTTAGTCATGTCCAACTCTTTGTGACCCCATTTGGGGTTTTCTTGGCAAAGATACTGAAATGGTTTGCCATTTCCTTCTCCAGCTCATTTTACAGATGAAGAACTAAGGCAAACAGGTAGTGTATGCGAATGTGTATTAAAGGATTAAGAAGGGCAGACTTAAAAGTGATTTCCTGTAGAGAGAGAATATGACATTAAGGATGAAAGCTCCAGAAAACTTCAACCATAGGGAAACAGGTAAGAAAAAATTAAAAGACAGAATTAGGTTATCCCAGAAGTACTGGACATTTGTCTATGACCTGGAAGTTTTACTTTTTCTAATTTTTTAGAGATGGGAAAGACGCTCCCTGCTTCCTTTCCTCACCTCCCCCCACTCCCTACCAAATCTGGTCTCACAGGAATTTTACTCAGCCTGTTTAGCAGGTACTCTCCAACCTTACTAAAAAGGTCAGGAAGAAACTGGGAAAGTGATTATTAGTGCCATAGCAGCCAGGAAACCAGATTAGAGAAAGCAAAGACTTAATTCCATTTAGAGTAGCAACTGAAAAACAGCTTTAGTATAAAAGCAAATCAGATGAAAGGAAGAAGTGACTCATAAAATATCTAGATGATTTGGCTTATTTACCAAATATTATATATATATATATGTATGTATGTATCTATGAATATATATATATATATGTATGTATGTATGAATATATACATATACATATATACATACATATATATACATATATGCATATATATATATACACATATATATACATATATATATATATATATATATTTATATATATATTGAAATCCTCAGGTGAAGTTAAGCTTTTGGGACTGAAAGAAAAGAAACCAGATTCTTCCCCCCATCTCCGCACCCCACTCCAACATTTCAGCCTTCTCTTCCTGTAATATAATTCAAAACAAATAAACACACAGAAAAGGCACCAGGCTCTTTTGAGTTCTTTCTTTCTTTTAAAAAATAGCAACCTATAAGTGCTTTGCGTGGGTGCTGTAAAATATTATTGTTCAGTGAGATGAAATCAAACAAGTGGCTTGTTCTGGGCAGAAAGGGAAAGGGAGAGAAAGCAAATGAGGAAATGATTGACCTTCTCAGGCAGAACAAAATAAAACTAAAAGCCAGTGGGAGACCCCTTGTCAGGCTGTAAATTCGTAACTATAGAAGATCCGTAAAGCTGTGGTCCTGTATACAGCAATCAGCATCAGCTCTATCCCAACAGAAGATGACCATGTGGCTCCTAAACCTAACAGCTGTCAGGCAGAACTCCGAAGATTAACCCATAGGGTGGTGTTGAACCATTTCCCATTAAGATATTTGCAAAGCAAACAAAAATGATAGCACCATTCTGAGCCCTGGGAAAGAGCCAAAAGGGCTGGCTGTTCTTGTGGATACACACAGTTCTCTCGGGAGGATATGAGCCAGAATGGAGGATGGCCCTTTCCTGCCTTTCGTCTCCAGGGTATGTTGATCTTAGACCATTAAAATCTTGGTATCAGGAACTGTTTATTATCTTATTTCCCAATCACAGCAGTTGCTAGGATTTTGTTTTCTTTGGAGTTCAACATTCTAGGTCTCTACATAAGTTGTTCATACATTCGTGTATTCTATCAACAAACACTTATTAGATACCTACTATGCACCAAGCATTGAGCTAGGGACTAAATCAAATCCGGTCCCTGTCCTCAAAGAACGTATATTCTTCTGGAGTAGAAAGGCAACAGGTAAAACATATGTGAAATAATTCAAAGTAATATTGGAGAAGAGGAAGGGCAGTTAAAAAATGAAAACCCATTGGTTTTTACTGTATCTCATATACATAGGTAGGTAAAACAGACTTTCAAGAGACCAGTACCCTCTTTCCCTGGGAAAAAAAGAAAATTGCCCCATGTTTATCTTGTTTATGAACGTTATCTATTTGACTGGCTGTGGTCCCTGAGGGCAAGTTGTTTAATATATGCTTGGTGACAGATTGATAGAATTAATAATGTCTATAATCACTGACTTATACAGTGCTTTAAAGATTGCCAAGTACTTGCCTTTCTTTGTGTCCCCAAAATTTAGTCCATGACCTGGCACATAGTATAGGTACTTATTCAATGATTGCTGCCTTGACAAACATTAGGTCATTTGATCCTTACAATAAGCCTGTGAATTAGGTTATAATAATAATAGTAATTAGCATTTATATTACAAACATTTGATTTTCACACCGAGGGGACACAGGTACTATTATTTTCCTCGTTTTGCAGAGGATGAAATTGGAACAGAGAGCACTCAAATGACTTATCTAAGATCACACACTAGGAATACAGGTATTATCTTCATTTTAAAGATAAGGAATTTGAGGCTATGAGAACTAGTAACTTGCTTAGGGTCATGCCTAGTGAGTGTCTGAAACTGGATTTGAGCCTAGTCCTTCTGACTTACATTCAGCATTTTCTCCACCCTGTCAGGCTGTGGCCTCTTTGAGGAAAAGGGCTTTATCTCCTTTCAAAGTACTTTAAAGACTATGGCCTCTAGTTTTTTTTTTTTTTTTTTTTTTTTCTTTTATTGCTACTGGGTACTGTGGCTACCAAAGTAAATTTACTCAGCACAGATAGCAGCAAAGTGCCATTGAGATTCACAAAACATCTCAGGCATTAATATGCAAATACTTCATTCTCATAACTAAAAAGACAATGGAACAAAGTTAATGATTTCCCATGACAAAGCCTGTAACTGCAATAGGAAATGACATAGAATTAACCTCCTCTCACAATGCATTTAAGAATATAATCTAGGCTTCACCAGGAAGCAGAGACTTTAAACTGTCCGTTAGGAAATGCTCTTATTTAAAATTCATTTCCAGACATTTTTTTTTTCTTCAACATTTCTTCTTAAGCAAGTTTTCTCTTCTTGAATTTGCTAAAGTTGGGCAGATAATATAGAGACAGATGATATCTCTGAAGGGAAATGCTGATCTTGTGTTCAAAATATGGGGAAAGTCTAAGTTGGGACACAGCAGATTTTATTTAGACATATGGAATTCCTCTTACGTTTGCATGTACAGAAAGTCTGGTTTAAAAAAAAAATCTGTTGGGGGAAGGAATAGTTTTTAGCTTGTCAACAGGCTGGCACTCTAAACAGGAAATTCTCATTCAGTGGTCAATGAGTGGATATATTGCTTGAGAAGTTGAATTATGTCAATCTTGACATTCTTGCAATGTGCCAGAAAAAAGAAATTGCATCTAAATAGAAAGGTGGCTGAAAAGATAGGGCTGTGAATGGACTAGTTCATACTAGTTGGAGAGCCAATTGTTAAATTTTCAAGGTGAGTGTTTTCACTTTAGAAATTGCTGTGTTACAAATTAGGATTTCATTTGTTATTTTGTTGATTTTCTGAATTTATGAAAGTGAAGGAGAAAGTGTTAAAAATGCAGCTTAAACTTAAATGTCAGACATTTATTTTAATTTTTGTAGTGTTGGGCAAAGAAAGGAATTTTCCCAATAGATTTTATTTTGTATCCAGAAGTTACAAGAACCATTACTTCATTGAACACATTGCAGTATTAATGACAAGGATTTGCAAAAAGATGAAAGTAAGCTTATACATTAGCAAATGAATGAATGGATAAGCTTTTATTAAGTCCAAGTGCTAAACCCTATGCAAATGCTGGATATACAAACAAAAAAAGAAAACTCAATTCCCAAGGAAATCACATTTTAATAGGGAAATAATATGCATGCACACATGCATATACACATACATGTTTATATACAAATATGTGTACATACATACATATATACATGAGAATTCAGCTGCAGAGGAAATGAAAAAACGCAAAGATCTAAAGGGACTTTAAAACAGAGTGAATGGCAAGGCTCAAAATTCAAAGAGAACTTAAGAGTAGATAACATGGCCAGTAAGTTCTAATGATTCATTGGAGTGGGCCTCTTGGAGAGATCCACCATCATTGGGATGGGTATTCTAGCCTACCAAACTGGAAAATATTTTTTTATTCATGTGAAAGTTTCCCTTGAGTTAACTGTGTACTGTCAGGTTTTGTTTTTTGTTTTGTTTTTTTGAAAGATGTTTAAGAATTTAAAAGAATTTTAAAAATTAAAATTTTTAAGAATTTCAAAATTTTAAAAAATTAAGAGGAAAAAGTAAAAAGATATGCTATACTAAATTAAAATGCTATACTGACTTAAATGCTTTTGGAAATCAGATGTAGGAAATGGACAATGGAACTTATATTGACACTGACTATAATAATTTCATTCCTAAGTTTAAACAATCTAAATTAATTTCCATGAGGAAACTAAAAGTGTTCAGAAAACACCCCAGCCAATACTCATATTGCCCAGAAGGGAGATATAGCTGCAACAGTAATTTAGAATATAAATTCATCCATAAAATATTATGAATTATGGTGATGGCCAGAGCAATGTAATTTCATAAAAATAGACTCAGTGGTAGATAAAATCAGTTTAAAGTAAGTTTGGCAAGATAACTAAATAAACAAAATTATCTCAAAGACATTCAAGAATGAAACGGGTTTCCATACACTTCCTAGGTCACAGAAATATGGTAGGTCTGACATTTTGAAGGCTCTGAGACACCTACAAGATCAGTCTCAGTCATTAACCAATCTTAGTGTTGTTCTGCCTGGACTCATTCATTCCTCAAGGGTTAACATATTCCTCCTCCTATGTTCTATAGCCCTTTGTTATAAAACCTCTAGATGTCAAAGGAGAACCCTCCTCCCAACCTCAGCTGTCTGCTGTCCTATTTCCATCCCCTTCAACCTTACCTCCCCACATTGTCCCACTCCAGATGTGCCAGCCCCTTTCATAGTACTCTCTGGAATGCCTACTTTGTAATTAATAAACTTGTTCTCATGTTACATTATTGCCTTTCTTGCTCCCTCCATCTGACACTCACTGAGAACTGGCTCCCTCCTGATGACACTGAGTCCCCGCCAAAACATTCTAGTACTCATTGTACTTTGACTCATACCCCAACTCCTTGGTTTCACTGGGACAGCCAGAATGTTCCTTGTTCCCTAGCGTCACTTCCAAATTCTTCCTTTAGTACTTACTTAGCAGCTTCTCCATCTCTGAGCTTTCTTCAGTCCAAATTTATCATCCAACCTAGATGCAACCCTGAGGACATCTTCTGGGTCAGTGAGTTCCATGCAGGGGTCATAGTCTTTCTTTCTATCCTAACTCTTGTTCTCATTCTGAGACTTCAACATATATTGTAAAGTTCCCTCAAATACCCCAACTTCTTAATTCCTCCAACTATTCCACTCCTATGACCTACTCTTTCATTCTACATTAGCTACCTACAGGAATGGTCAAATCCTTGTTTACAACTTCCATGTTTAAGAATGCTAAATTTGCTTTATCTCATCCTTATTTTATCTTTCCATGTTTCCCTATGTCTTATTCCTTTTAAACCTACTCTTCCTTCTCACGGTGACTTCCAAATCCTCCATCTCAGTGCTATCCGGGGTTATCACCTCTGACTTTAATGTACTCACTTTCTTTCCCATTCTTAACCCTTCGGTGAACCAATTCAATACTACACTATCCTTTACTCTTGAATCCCTTGCTCACTTAGGGTCCCACTGACAATTACATTTTGCCAAATCCCAATCCTGTATTATTTCCACCTTTTACTTATCTGCCCTCATTCAGGTTAATGTTAAATACAAATGGAAGAAATCACCAGGCTAACAGTGAAGTCTCTGATGATGGTGTTGCTTTTCTGCTTATCAGGGCCAAATCTTCTACATGTATTCTTGTTCTCATCCCTTCCTCTCTCCTTAAGCCCCCACTATCTCTCTAACCTATGGCTACCTAATTACTGATTCCCTCCATGAAAAGCCTCACTAGATCCTGTAGTGGTCATCAGATTTCTTTCTTTATCTCGCCTGCCCTTCTCTGAGCCTAATAAATATTTATTGACTGACCTCTCAGTTAAAACCTCTTGAAAAATCTATCTCCAAACAATGATTCAATGTCATTTCCTCTCAATCTCTTCAAACTCTGTGCAATTTGGCTTCCTATCTCATTATTTGACTGAGCAAACTCTCTCCAAAGCTACCAGTGATCTCTTGCCAAATATAATGGCATCTTCTCAATACTCATCTTTCCTGATTTTTCTGCAGACATTGTTAACTACCTTCTTTTCTTGGATACATTTTCTTATGTGGATTTTTGGGACCCACGTGTCCGACTGCTCCTTCTTAATCTCTTTTCGAGGATCTTTACCAAGGTCATGTATACTACACATGGGCACTGTCAAGGGCTCTTTCTTGGGTCTCTTCTATTTTTTCTTTCTATAATACTTTATTTGGAAACTTTATCAGTTCTCTTGACTTCAGTTATCTTCTCTATGTTAATGATTCCCAAATTTATTTATTTTTTATTTTTTATTTTTTCCTGAGGCTGGGGGTAAGTGACTTGCCCAGGGTCACACAGCTAGGAAGTGTTAAGTGTCTGAGATCAGATTTGAACTCAGGTCCTCCTGAATTCAAGGCTGGTGCTCTATCCACTGAACCACCTAGCTGCCCCCTCCCAAATTTATTTATGCAACAATAGTCTCTTCTGAGCTTAAGTCTGACATCACTAACTGCTCGTCAGAAGTAGATGTCCTATATGCATTTCAGGTTCAACATGACCAAAAAAGGATTCATTTTTTCACTCCAACTTATACCACTTCCAAATTTCTCTTTTAATGTTATATCCTTGTTGTCATCTTTGACTCCTGTTTCTCAATCTCCACATATCCAATCAGTTGCCAAGCATTGGAATTTCTTTCATTTTATCTCCTGAGTATAATCTCTTATCTCTGCTCACATGGCCATCATCTTTATTTGGGCTTTCATCACTCCATGCTTGGGTTATTGCAACTTTCTCATGCTTTCCCTCCTTCAAATCTCTTCCCACTTCAGAATATCCTCCACATAGCACAGATTCCAAATGATTTTTCCAAAGCAAAGATTTAATCATATCACATTGCATCAACCTCCAAACATACCTAAGCAATGGATCTTTCTACTATATCCCACATCTTCCTACTACATCAAATTCTCCCATCTCCTAAAGGAAGACTTCCCCACCCCACCCCACCTCCCTCTTAATCCCAGTGCCTTTCTTCAGGTAATTAGTCCTATTTATCCTATATTGAGCTTGCTTTTTACATAATTGTTTGTAGGGTGCCTCTCCCAGTAGACTGTAAGTCCTTGAGGGCTCAACTGTCTTTTGCCTTTTACTGTAGCATCAATGCTTAGCAGATAGTAGGTGCCTGGCACATAGTAAGTAATTAATATATGTTTATTGAATTGAATTGAAATAAAGGACAAAGAACCTAAATCTTGTGATACCAGAGAAATGTTCCCATTCCATTTCCATTTAAGATTACGATAATCTTATAGTGGATATAGTACAATAATTATAGAGCAGTTGTTGACTGTTTCACCTAATATTTGTGTTTCTTTAGGCAAGTCTTTTAGCCATTTTGGACCTCTTTTGTAAAATGAATGGACTGATAATCCCTAAATTCCCTTCCATCTCTAAATCTGTGTACTAGATCTAACAAGCTACCCTTTAAAAAGTGTGTTAGCAATAGCAAGTGATCTGCTAATGTATTAGTAATAGTTAACATCTGTATACAAGAAAAACATCTTCTTAAAGAAAATGCACATTTAAGCATTGTCCCACACTTGGTGCTTATTGTCACATTATAAAGATAGATCTGTTCCAGAAATTCAGCACTCGGTACAAATAGAAACTCTGTTCCTTTATTTAGCTAACATCTCCGGCTTCTTAAGCAAAAGCCAATATTATACTTTTGCAGAAGAAATCAGGAGACTCAAGCCAACAGAAAGACTGGTTGGAAACATGTTAGAAGAGTAAAAATAAATGTTTCAAGAAATTCAGATTTGCCCCTGAACCTAACACAAATAAAAATTCAGCTTTTTTACATAAATGAATTCTTTTATTCAGCAGATATGTATTGAAAGTCTACTATGTGTATAGCTCTATACTAAGCATTGTAGCAGATACAAAAAACAAATTTCCTCCAAACTTAGTCTATCAAAGAGTAAGAGTAGGATCAAAGACAGATTAAAAGGACATTAGAAGTCATCTAATCTAATTCTCTCATTTTGCAAATGAGGAAAGTGTGACCAAGAAAGGCAAAGATATTTCTCATGTTTTTATACATAACAAATAGAAAAGAGAAGACTTAAACCATGCTTCTAACTCCAAACTTAATATTCTTTCCATTATAACAAGCACTCTCCAAATAGAAGACAATATGTGGTAAATTCACCAAGACTAGTGATTTAAAAAAAAATGCTAGGGGGAGGCCAAAAGAGGGAGGGATTACCAAGGAAGGCTTAATAAAGAAGATAGATTATGGTCTGGTATTGAAGGACAGATTGAAAGAAGGGGATATCAAGCACAGAAAATGTGTTAGCAAAAGCCTAGACCTGGAGAGACTTACATGAACTGATATAAAGTGAAATGAGCAGAACGAGGAGATCATTGTACATGGTAACATCAATATTATATGACAATCTTTTTCTGATGAATGTGACTCTTTCCAACAATGAGATGATTGAGAATAGTTCTAATGATCTTGTGATGAAGAGAGCCATTTACACCCAGAGAGAGGACTGTAGGAACTGAATATGGATCACAACATAACATTCTCACTCTTTTTGATGTTGTCCACTTGCATTTTGTTTTCTTACTCATTTCCTTTCCTTTTTGATCTGATTTTTCTTGTGTAGCAAGAGAATTATATAAATACGTTTACACGTATTTGGATTTAACATATATTTTAACATGTATAACATAAAAAATAAAATAAAAAAGCCTAGAGATTGGAAAGTTCAAGCTAAATGAAAATTTATTAAATATCTTTAAGATTATTTTATTTTTTTTATTTAGAATTTTTTTCCACAGTATATATGCATGAGTAATTTTTTTATAACATTATCCCTTGTATTCATCTTTCCAAACTATCCCCCCCCCCCTCTGTACCTTCCCCCTGATGACAGGCAATCCCATACATTTTATGTATGTTACAATATAACCTAGATACAATATATGTGTGTAAATACTATTTTCTTATTGCACATTAAGTATTAGATTCCGAAGGTATAAGTAACTGTAGATAGACAGTAGTGCTAACAATTTACATTCACTTCCCAGTGTTCCTTCTCTGGGTGTAATTATTTCTGTCCATCATTGATCAACTGGAAGTGAGTTGGATCTTCTTTATGTTGAAGATATCCACTTTCATTTAAGATAATTTAAAATATACTTCTTCTTTAATTAATTTGCTTTAATTGTTAACATTTTTATTTTAAAATATTTTTAACATTAATGTTCTTGGCATTATGGCATGTTTCATCTTGACAGAAGTAGCATCTGATATGGTTTATCACATGTGGTATGCAATTAGTAAAATCATATGGACATAGAATTAGAGGGACCTGACCTTCCTTTTCTTTTTCCCAGCTTTTGCCCTTACAGTAGAAGATTTCAACATCTATACTGCTGTTTCCTCAAACTTTCCTAGGTATAGCTAGATGGCACAGTGAATTCGGAATCAGGAAAACTCATCTTCCTAAATTCAAATCTGGTCTCAGATAACGATTAGCTATGTGACTCTAAACAAGTCACTTAACCCTGTTTACCTTAGTTTCCTAATCTATCAAATGAACTGGAGAAGGAAATGGCAAACCACTCTAGTTTCTTTGCCAAGTAAACCCCAAATGGGACCATGAAGAATTGGACATGACTGAAATGGCTGAGCAACAAAGTATAACTAGCTCTAATGTCATGGAGAAAAGTGCCTTAAAAGTAAGGAGAAGATTTGTAATATTGGTATGATATTTTTACCCAGTAGCTCAAAACACATTCCAAGAGCAGGCAGCTTTATTGTGGGCTGCTTATATTTGAACTCAAATTCCCGAGATGGGAATATATGTGATTCAGTCAGTTAAAAAAAAAAAAAAAAAAAGCTGGCAACTTTTGAGGTGGAAACATAATTCTCTTCTGTGTCATCCTTGCAGCTCTGGGGGCTAGGAGCCAATTGGGCTGATCTCAGAAATGATGAGGCAGTGAAATTGCCTCCCAGACAGCAGGGCAGAGTGTGGGCCAGGTTCTTATGTGAGCTAGGGAATACAGATTGCCACATATCTCCACAAACACTTGTATGAATGGCACATTTTAAAGATATGTGGCAGTGATCAGAAAATAAGAAACCAATATCTTTAATGAACCCCCTCCCCCCCAATTGCCTTCATATCCTTTATCTTCTACCCTGGTTGTTTTCTTTACTTGTTTATTCTTCATAGAAAGGGACCTTTGAGATGATACAGATTTTGTTGTTATTCAGTTTTATCCAACTCTTTGTAACCCCATTGGGACTTTCTTGGCAGAAATATTGCAGTGGTTTGCAATTTCCTTCTCCAGTGGATTAAGGCAAAGAGAGATCACAGTTGGATTTGAATCCATATCTTCTTGACTCCAGGCCTGGCATGCTAGCCACTTGCCAACCAGTTACCCTAGTTATGCTAAGAAATCTGTGAGATTTGCCTTATGGAAGCTAAAGTGAATTAAGGGCACAAATGGGATTGTCCCCAAAAAATGTTTTCTTGACCCTTTGATTCAGCAAAACACCCACCAAGATTCATCTTTACCTTTTATGACACTGCCTCTTAAGCAGGAAGCTTAGGAAGCTAAGAATGCCTGGGCTTACTTAAATTTGCATCAAAAACATATTCTGGTCCTCCTTCCCCTTTCTAGTTGCAGAACTATGAAACATGGCCAAACTCACCCTTGTTCTTGAATGGGATGTTTCCACCTATCTTTTATATCTATCCCTCACCATCCCTTAAACTTATCATATCTTCACTCCTCAATGGGAGTTGTCTCCTTCTATTAGAATATAGATAGGCATCTTGTTTGTGTCTTCAGCACATTGCAATTGAGGATGTAAGAACTCCCTCTAGCAACTTTATTTCTTTTTTTTTTAAGCTTTTTATTTTCAAAACATTTGCATAAGTAGTTTCCACATTCACCCTTGCAAAACCTTGTGTTCCTAATTTTTTTCCCTTCCTCCCACCCACTCTCCCCTAGACAGCAAGTAATCCAATATATGTGCAATTCTTCTATACATCTTTTTACAGTTATTATGCTGCACAAGAAAAATCAGATCAAAAAAGGAAAGAAAATGAGCAAGAAAACAAAATGCAGGCAAACAACAACAAAAAAGGTGAAAATACTGTGTTGTGATCCACAGTCAGTCCCCACAGTCCTCTCTCTGGGTACAGATGGCTCTCTCCATCACAAGACCAACAACTTTATTTCAATTCAATTTTAAAATCATTTATTAAGTATCTGTCATGTACTAGGTCAATCAATCAACAAGCATTTTCAAATACATACTGTGTACCACAAACTGCACTAAGTATTAGTGATACAAAGAAAGGCAAAAGACCCTGCTTTCCTGGAGTTCACAGTCACTGGAAGGAAACAATACATAGGACAGTAGTGATTGTGGGGAAGAGGAACACTTTGACCTGAAGAGTTACACACTGCATCTCAAGGCCAGTGATAATTGTCTTGACTTTTGTCCTGCCACTGGGCTCCCGATGAATCTGCCCCAATTCTGTCTCACTTAAATCCAATTCATTCTCAAGCTGAGACATCATCCCATGATCTTATTGGTCCTCTTCAATAATGAAGAACAAACAACAATTATAAGAGTGGTATTAAATCCTGGAAATGCATAGTCAAAAATGAAGTAGTTAGGGTAGCTAGGTGGTACAGTAGATAGAGCACCAGCCCTGAAGTCAGGAGGACCCGAGTTCAAATCTACCCTCAAACACTTAACACTTCCTGGATGTGTGACCCTGGGCAAGTCACTTAACCCCAATTGCCTCAGCAAAAATAAAAAAATAAAAAAATAAATTGAAGTAGTCATTGTTTTTAAAAAACTTACATTTTACTTGAATATAATATCTACAGAAATAAAAGAGATATGAGATATATAATAGATAAACATAAAATAATGTGGAGAGGGGGCACTAACAACTAGGTAAAGTAGACACAGTAGAGTGCTGGATCAGAGGACAGGAAGACATCTTCCTGAGTACAAGCCTGGCTTCAGACACTTAATGGCTGTGTGAGCCTGGGCAAGGAGATGGCAAACCACTCTAGATCTTTGCCAAGAAAATTTAAATGGTGTCATGAAGAGTCAAACACGGCTGAAAAAATGACTACACAATAACTACCAAGTGGAGTCATCAGGAAGGGAGCACTAGGATAGTTGCAGTATGAATGGAGAGAGCCTGCCAGATATTCACTAAATAGAAGTAGAAATGACAAAATTTCACAATGGATTGGGTATGGCAAGGGGGGAGGGAACATTTTATTAAGGATCAGTATGTGTTAATCAAAGCTGAGTGCTTTTACAAGCACTTGATTGATTCATTGATCTTCACAACCACCCCTAGAAGATAGGTCTTATTATCATCTCCATTTTTTAGATGAGGAAATTGATACATGGGGGCTAAGTGACTTGTCTAGGGTCAGAGAACTAGTAAATGTCAGAAGCTGGATTTGAATTCCTCTTCCTGGATTTTCTAGACTCCAGATCCAGCTAGACTGCCTAGCTGCCTCTGCTGGATATATGAGGATGAAGAATAAAGAATAATTCCTGCATTGTGAACCTGGGTGAAGAGAGGAATCATGGTGGCCTGGACAAAAGTGGCACAGTTAGGAAGAAGGGAGAACTTAGTGAAAAGAAGGGGTCATTTAGGATATTTTGAATTTGGGATGTGATGGCTACCAGTTGTACCACTTCCCATGAACCTTCCCATAAATTTACAGTACAACATGTAATCCATGTCAGAGGGCAACATGGTTAAGGAGAAATGATGCTTGCTGGTCTTGCTGTCAGGAGGACATGCCTCTGATCCACCTAGGCTAGTCACTTAATTTCTCAGTCACTGGATTTGGGGATCAGAAAACTGGGTTTGAATCAAACGTTTGATGTCTATATGTGAGACCTCAGAGAAGTCATTAACATCTCTGGGATTCAGTTGCCCATTAAAAAAATAAAGGAACGGAACTATGTTCATCTCTGAGATCCTTTTTAGTTCTAAATTCCATGATGATATAAAATGTCAACAAGTTAATTCAATACAAAGTATTAAAATTTAATTAGGAAACAAGTGCCCACTCTGTACATAGCAGTGGGTGGCTAGGTGGAAAAGATACAAATTTGGACTGAGACAATCCCTACCATCAAGGAGTTTATAGTTTAATCTTTTTACCTCCTTCCTAGGATTATCTATCTTTCCCTTCTTTTTTCCACCTCCATGCCCCATTCATTGATCCATGTGCTTCCCAGATGACTCCTGAACTGGTAGTTGAGATATTATAGGAAAATGGGGCTCCAAAAAAAAGGGATTCCTTTATCATTTTCTCTTAGGTGATCTCTGTTGCTTATCCAAAGCGGAAAAAGCAGGGGTAACTATTCCCTTAGAAGCTGTACTCTTGGGTTTGGGGCCTTTCCTCAACTCTATTCCCTTCACTATTGCCACCATTGCAATCCATCACTTTACTGGATTTGATTGCAAACTCCTTGAGGATAGGGACCAGTTCTTCTTTATCTTTGTATTCTTCTCAGGGCCAACACAGGACTTCATACTCGGTAGGCATTTGATAGGTGTTTGTTGAATGAAGCCAAATTTTACAACAGGGTTGGGCAACATGGTGCTAGACACTGGATAGTATGAGATGGAGATTATATTAGAAGTTAGAATTTGGTTCAATTTAGTCATTTTAGCTCAGGTTTGAAGACCTTAACTGCAAGTGACAAGTCAGGTTTTAAAATGCTAAATGGTCTATGACATCCTTACTGTCTCTTATTTATTCTACTTGAAGCTTGAGGTACAATCTTAGCTAAATTTAATGAGTCCACCTAGGACTTTTCCCTCAGCCCTCTGCTTCTGCTGTCACCATCTGTGAATAGCTGCCAGCTAGGTGTCAGGGATGATTGAATAGGCCTGGCAAGAGTAGAAATGTATAAAGATTCAGAGATAGCACCAATCAAGACAATGAATGCCTACTATTTGATTCTAAATCTTTGTGCAGAAACAATGATAAAACAAATTTAACATGTCAGTAACTTAAATAGAAATCTCTTGCAGAGTATATAAATGACAAACTAATAGTAAAACAGCTCTTAAAAGAGTCCCATTTACAGAGGTCAGTCAAGTGATTTACTTTCTTTGAGTAATTCTGAACGAAGTTTTCATAAATTGACTTAGTCTCAATCTCCAACCCCAACTATATCAATATTCTTTCAGAATATGACAGCAGCTCAGGGTTAAGGGTGTTTGAGAATACCAAATTGTTTTTCTAAGCTAATGCCCTATTAACTGAACTAATTTAAAAGTGTGCTCTCTCTAAATTAAAATCAACTGATCTTGTCTATTCAGCATATTGATCCTCACTATGCCTGTTATGTCTTTTTAATACCCTGGTCTAAGGGACATATATTATTTGAACAATTTCAGAAGTGAAGGCAAAATTCCAAGTAAACGCATTCTGTTAAAGGATCCTGCTCATATTTTCCTATCATTTAAATTTACAGTACAATATGAATCCAAGTTGGAAGGCAGCATAGTTAAGGGGAAATGGTGCTTGCTGGTCTTGCTATCAGGAAGACCTGTCTCTGATACATGCTGGCTGTGACACCTTAAGCCAGTCTCTTCATTTCTCGGTGCCCAAACAACTCTCCAAAACTATAAGCTGCTGAACAGATGTCAATTCATATTGTTAGAAGTTTCCTTACTATGAACTCCCTACACTGATGAAATCTTTTTGAATAATATTTTATTTTCACCCAATTACATGAAAAAGCATTTTAAACAATCATTTTTTAAAAATCTGAGTTACAAATTCTCTCCTTCCTCTCCCCTTTCCCTGAGATAGTAAGCAACTTGATATAAGTATGTAATTATGTAAAACGTATTTCCATAAAAGTCATATTGTCTACACTGATTAAATTATAAGTCTTATTTTTTAAAAAAATCATCCATGGTCTAAAATGCAACCCATCATTTTATCAAAACTACAATAAAATTAAACAAAATTTGCATCTTGTGATACATTTTCTTTTTTGATATACCATTAGTCCTTCCTATATGAGTCCCACGATCTACTCCTCTGGCTTCTGGTTAAAATCGTGTTGATGTTATGATTACAACCCTCATCTGCTTCACTGGACAAACTAGTTCTGGCACTAGGAAATTATATCTGTTTACTAACTCTCCTCTCAGTCTTGTAATATAATCTCCAATTGTAAGGTATTTCTTGAGCTACATTTGAAATCTGTTATTTTGTATCCAGGATTGTCCATCTTAGTATATTTTTTCCCAGAAGCATTTTTTTTAATGTTCTGTTCCTTTTTTTCCCTGGTTACTGATAATTGTGTTTTAATCTCTCAGGGGTCATATACTGACCTGATATCAATTGTTTGCTATTCCAACCCCCAGAGACAGAGAGACAGAGAGAGACAGAGAGAGAGAGACAGAGAGACAGAGAGACAGAGAGACAGAGAGAGAGAGAGAGAGAGAGAGAGAGAGGAGAGAGAGAGAGAGAGAGAGAGAGAGAGAGAGAGAGAGAGAGAGAAACTACTAAAGAATCAGAGCAATACTAACTCAGAAAAATTGAAAAAGTTGTGGAAGGGAATATGAACTTGAAAAAAGACTTGGCATAAACAAGTAACTGAGCTCGGTCATTGTCAGAACATTCATAAATGAAACTAGAAGGACAACAAATATACATAATATACATGTCATAGATAGATATACCAGTATTTCTATGGAAATCTATTCTAATCACATCTCATTAATGACAGTGGGACTACAACATTTGGATTCTGTAACAACAGTATCTTGTGAATTATTGGAAGGGGATGCCACAAAACTTTAAAGTTACTTAGAGATAGATTTTTCAAGGCATCTTGTAAAAAGGAAGATTCCAAATAGTGGGAATTGTCATAGACAATATACCAAGAAAAGACAATCAAAAAGTCATTAGCAACTACTCACTGCAAATCCAATTTTCTTATCTCTATAAATATTTATGAAAATGTTCCATGTATTCTTGATGAAAGCAAGAGAAGAAAACATATAATTTTGAGAGAATATTTTCTATAGTAGAGCATATTTCACAGACAAGTGAAAAATGGAGTTTAAGATCCTTCATTGTTTATTATTTGACATATACATATATGTATACATATGTACATTATATACACATGATCCCTACTCGGAGCTTATATGCTAATGGAGGAGACAGGAACATATATAGACCCAGCCATGTATCTGTATACGTGTACTTGTTTTCTTCCTTATTAGAATGTAAGTTCCTTGTGAAGAGGGACTATTTAATTTCTTTAATTTGTATTCCTAGCACCTAGCACCATGTCTGACCCATATGAGGTACTTAATAAATGTTACCTGATTGATGGATTGTTGTTTTCTGCCTTGTTTGATGTAAACTTTCATAGCATGGCTAAATAATGTTATTTCAGTGGTTGTACCCACAAAGGAATCTTGTAGAAACTTTACTAATGAGAGATATCTTCCTAGAGGATACTGTTTATGATTTTATTTTGCTCTACTACATCAAATGATTTTAATTATTTAATCAAAAAATTTTAATAAGTTTTATGGCATAATACTTAAAGGATAGAATCCTGGGTCTGGAGTTTGGAAGACCTGAGTTCAAGTCTGACCACAAATACTTACTAGCTGTGTGACCTTGGGCAAATTAATTAACCCTGTTTGCCTCAGTTTCCTCATATGAAATGAGCTGAAGAAGAAAATAGCAAACTACTCCAGTACCTTTGCATAACCAAATGGAATTATGAAGAGTTGGATATCACAGAAATGATTGAGCAACAACAACAACAAAAGATAAAAATCATTGAGAAACTTAAGAGATCTTATCAATGTAATGACCAGTCAAGATTCCAGAGTACAGATGATGAAACGTGCTACCCATTTCATGACAAAGAGGTAATGGACTTAAGTTACAGAATGAGATCATTTTTTCGGACAAAGTCAAAGAGGGAATTTATTCTTCATATTTGTCACAAAGGTTTATACCCCATGGCAGGGAAGGATGGTGGTGAAGAGAGAAGTATGAAGGAAGGAAGAAATAAAGAACAAAATGTTGCTTTCTCCTCCCCCAAAAGAAAAAAAAAAAGAATCATTGAAACATGTTTTTGAAATGTATAGAAAAGAGAGAATAGCCAAAAGGAATTATAGACAAACAGGACAGTCTTGAAACTAATACATTCTGACATATACATATATATATATATATATATATATATATATATATATATATATATAAAGAAAGACAAGTTACACATCTTCAAAACTGTCAGTTTCATGTACAACTCTTTCAATTCTACTGTATTTAATGAAAGTGTTTAATCTTATATTTAGGATCAAAACAAAATGAGGAGGAAAAATGCATATGGCCCAGATTATGAAGTACAGTTGTATGGATGTCCACCGAGTTAGTCTTGGACATTTTCTACAAATGGTCAATATGCTGGGATCAGAGTAAAAAAGATCAGACTAGATTGCATTTTCTGGAAACTGTCTGGCATTTTCAATAATTCCAAGCTGTTCCCTGATGCAAAGCTCATATTTTAAGCAGCAATATTCTAGTGATACATTATGGTTATAAATCATGAAACATCATAATAATAGAAAAAAACTTGCAGATGATGGAAAGGGCAATAGTGAGAAACACAGTGAGGCTTAAGGAGGCTAAGCCAGCTGAACATGAAAGAGTGGAATAAGAAAATTAAAGGAAGCAGGCCAATCATATAATAAAATTGAAAGATAACAAATGGACAATCTGAGTATTGTGCTGTTATCCACAAAATATTTTTAAAAGGTCAGAGGGCACCTTCCAGCTCATTGGATGGGTAAATAATCCATTGAGGCTTAATTGGGAGGAAAAAGACAATCATAACAATATAGAAGTTGAAGTTAGGATATGATCTTCAGCCATGGAGAGAGAGAGTATC
This sequence comes from Sminthopsis crassicaudata, assembly GCF_048593235.1. NCBI lineage: Eukaryota > Metazoa > Chordata > Mammalia > Dasyuromorphia > Dasyuridae > Sminthopsis > Sminthopsis crassicaudata. Next base: position 442,394,499 of record NC_133619.1, read on the forward strand.
CAAATCAATGAGGTCTTGGATCCACTTATGTCTACATAGCTTTCCTAGCTACACAAAACACATTTGAACTTTTGTGATAACTTTTACATACTTTTCCATTAAAAAATACTTGAGAGTCCAATTTATTTTCTAATAGATGAGTCTGGTCAACAAAGCATTGGTTATTTAAAGAGAAAAAATGGTAAACTTAGCATGAAGTCATCATTTCATTAAAAGTAGATCACAGGGTAATAGATTTAGTGCCAGAAGTGCCTTAGAAATTCTCTAGTCTAGTAGGTGCTCAATAAATGCTAGTTGAAAATTGGTTAAATTACCGAGATAATGATTGATAGAGATAGTTTCATCTAGAGCAAGTATTTTCAATTCAGTGGGTAGTGAAACCCTTGGGGATTCTTGAAGGTGATCCAAGAGGTTCATGCTAAAAATGTCTTAAAGGAACTTTAAGTAATAAATAATTGTAGAATATTATAAGTAAGGTATTGGGCAACTAGGTGGCACAGGACCCGGGGTCAGGAAGACTCATTTTCAGATTTTATTAGCTGTGTGACCCTGGCCAAGTCACTTAACTTTGTTTGCCTGCGTTTCCTCATTTGTAAAATGAGATGGAGAAGGAAATGGTAAACCATTCCAGTTTCGCTGCCAAGAAAACCCTAAATGAGCTCAGAGTTGGATACAACTGAAAAATGACTTCAACAACAATAAATAAACTATGGTATATGTGTGTGATGTAATCTCATGTGTATCAAAGAATTTTAAATGAGAAAAATTCTAAAGAACTTGGGAAGATGTGAAGAAACAAAAGCCAAAAGATCTATATACAGAATAACCACCATGGCATAATTAAAGTCAGCACTGAGAGGCAGCAAAATTTAAGTAAAAACAAAACAAAACAATGTTAGTAGCAGAATTAGAAGACAGAATATTCCTTTCTTATATATATATATATATATATTTTTTAACAATTCATAAATTGTTTTTAGGTAATACATTTTATATTGAGCTTTCTCTGAGTATGGGATGGGAAGTAGCTGCCAGCTCAAATCAAAATATTCTAATGAGTTTTGACTGGGTCTCCATATCTCACTTAGATTGAAAGTTCTGTGATTGTTCACAGGCCTTATTTCATAGTTGATTGCCATAGAAGCTTAAATCTTCTTGGTTTCTGAACTGGTCCTTATTGCCCCTCCTTAAGGGTGAGATGGCATAATGGAGAAGGTTTTGGGCCTAGAGTCAGGAAATCCTGTGTTCAAATGTTTCCTTCCTTTCTTCATTCCTTCTTTGCTTGCTTATTTCATTCTCCTTCCCTCCCTTTCCTTTTCCTTTCTTTTCTTCTTACTTTCTTTCTTTCTCTTGCCCTCCCTTCCTTCTTTTCTTTTTTATTCCTTCCTTTTTCCCTCCCTTTATTTCTTTCTTCCTTTCGCCCTCCCTCCCTCCATACCTTTTGTCCTTCCTCTGGCACTTAGATTTAGTGTGTATTCACTCTGAATGTTAGCCCACTATAGCTCAGAATTCCCAAGCTCAAGAACTCTATCAGACTTAGTCTCTCCCAGAAGCAGGGATTGCAAGCACATACTACTTGGACTATTAATGGTAATTTTTAATAAAATAAATAATAATTTTTAATAGGTCAGTCATATAACTATCCACATTGAGGCAAGAATAAATAATCATGTTCAGTGTTGATTGGGTGAGAGGTAGTCATGCTCAGATACTGTCACATTCATGAAATAAGACTCACCAGTTTTCATTAGGGTTTCCAGTCACAGCAAAACAAGTGCTTGTGGGGTCTCTACTTTCTTCATTGCCATGGAGGATTTGGGATCCTGTATTGTTTTTGCGGACAAGATAACCCCTAAAAACTGAGAGCAAACAAACAGATATTTAAAACTTCTGAGATAAGAAATTGGTCTCTGGTGCTCATTTCCCCTTTTAACAACCTTTCCCCCACCTTTTCCTCTTTTCCATCCTTGATATCCTCCTTCCCAACATTATATTCTTAGGTTCTTTATGATGTTCTATGGCTTCTTTGGATCTTTCCCCGTAGTATCTCACCAAAACTTATCAATGCCATTTCTCATTCTCTCAAGACGGGATTCTGTAAGTGGAAACTGAGTGGATGCCCATCAGTTGGAGAATGGCTGAATAGGTTATGGTATATGAATATTATGGAATATTATTGTTCTATAAGAAATGATAAGCAGGATGATTGCAGAGAGGCCTGGAGAGACTTACATGAACTGATGCTAAGTGAACTGAGTAAAACCAAGAAAACATTGTACATGATAACAAGATTATGTGATGATTAATTCTGATGGACATGCCTCTTTTCAACAGTAAGGTGATTTATTGAAAAAAGTATTGATAACAATATCAAAGAGGATCATGGGTCTGAAGTCAAGTCAGTCAGTAAATAGTTATTGAGTACTTTGACAGTCACTTAACCCCATTTGCCTCAATTTCCTCATCTGTAAAAATAGTTGGAGAAGGAAATGGCAAAGCACGCCAGTATCCTTGCCAAGAAAACCCAAAAATGGGGTCATGAAGAGTCAGACAGGACTGAAAGAACTAAAGAACTATATGCCATTCACTATAATGAATGCTGGGGATAAAAAGAAAGGTAAAAGACAATTTCTATTCTCAAGAAACTCACAGTCTAATGATGGAAATAACTGTAAAAACAAACACTTCATAGGATAAATTGGAAAACATACAGCAGAGGGAAGACACTAGCTTTAAAGAGAGTGAGGTGAGATTTTTAACTGAGACTTGAATGAAACATAGGAGACTAAGGATGAGGAGGAAGAGAATTCCAGGCATGGAGGAGATCCAAGAAAAATGCCCAATCAGGAAATGGATTGTCTAGTTTGAGAAGCAGCATGGGAACCAGTGTCATTATCACATAAAGCATGTGGAAGAGAGACAATGAGATTTAAGAATCAACTCATCCAAATGAACTACAAAAGACATATGAAGAAAGACAACTTTCTTTATCCAAAGAAAGAACTGATAAATAAAAGTATGTATAGAATAATTTTACCAGGATATATATATATGCATGTATGTATGTATGCATATATGTATTTGTGCCTAATGGTAGCCATCTTTAAGGCAGGGGGAGTGGAAAAAGAAATTTACATGAAAAATTTATCATACAATTAAAAGGAAGAGATTGGCAAAAAAAAATCAATCAATCAATAAACATTTATTAGACACTTACTATGTGTCAGGCACTGTGCTTAGTGCTGCAGATACAAAGAAAAAAAAGGACAATTTATGTTTTCAAGGAGCTTACAATCTAATTGGGAAACTACCCTGTAAATAAATGGATTTAAAAAAAAGCAAGATGTATGCAGGAAAAATAGTAAATAATTAATAGAGAAGAGGCACTTAATTTTGTATTAAGAGGGTATAAGGAAGGCTTTCAGGAAAAGATGGAATTTTAGTTTCCACTCAAAGGAAGATAAGGAAATGAGTAATTTGCAATGAGGAGAGAAAGCATTCAAGGCATTGGGAACAGTGAGAAAAAATTCCTGGACATGAAAGGTGGAGTGTTTTGTTTGAGGAATGGCCAGAAGACCAGCATTACTAGATAGAAGTGTGTGGGGGAGGAAATGAGTAATAAGAAAACTGAAAAGGCAGGATGGGGCTAGAGCACAAAGGTCTTTGAAGGCCAAATAGAATGTGCCATATTTTATGCTAGAGGCAATGGAAAACCTCTGGAGTTTATTGAGTAGGGGGGTGGGTGACATGATCTGACCTATGCTTTAAGAAAATCACTTTAATGACTGAATAGAAGTAGATTGGAGGAAAGAACTGAGACAGAAAGATCCACCAGGACGCTATTATAATAATATTGATTTGAAGCAACCAGGACCTACACTAGAGCAGTGTCCATGTCAGAAGAGAGGAGGTGATGGGTTTATTCAAAAGATGTTGCAAATGTGAAATCAAAAGGCTTTGGTGACAGATTGGACATGAAGTGTAAGAATTAGTGATGGTCTAGGATGGCTTCCAGGTTATGAACTTAAGGAACTGTAAGGATGGTGTTATAGTCTACAAAAATAGGTATGGTAGGAGAGAGAGAAGGCTTAGGGGGTTAGATAAAAAGGTCCATTTTTGACATGTTAAGTTTAAAATGTCTACTAGACATCTATTCTGAGATATCTAAAAAACAACCGGAAGTAAGACACTAGAGGTTATCAGAGAGGTCAGGATTAGATAAGTACATCTGAAAACTATCAGCATGGAGATGATCATTTAATCCGTGGGAGCTGATGAGATCACCAAGTGAAGTGGGAGGGAGGGAAAAGAGGAACCAGGACAGAAGCCTGAGGGGCAGTTACAGTAACGGATGAGAGCCTTCCTCTACATAATCAGGAAGTGATCAATATAAAGTAATGGGTTACCAGTAAAGATAATCTGAAAGTTCACCTACAAGAAAGTCTATGGAAATTGAGGGTGGTGTGAGGGAAGGATGGTGATTTTAACGGAATATAGGAAAGGATAACCAGGGGAGTTAGAATTTGCCAGAAATAACAGTAGGGAAGAGGAACTCTAGTTCTGGATAAATCTTCCATTCTAATTTCTTAGAAATATCTATAGAACATAGAAGAAAAATTCATCAGGTTAAGTTAATTTAATAGAAATATCTTTAAAATACTCAATTTCCCCCCTTAGTCTGTAACATGGATTCCTGAAGAAACTAATTCACCAGAAAAAGATTGCCCTGTGGAGATGACCAGTCCTGGTTTGAGGACCAGGATATATTATATTGTGATTTAATATTTTGGTATTCTGGTTTGTAATTTTGAAAAGGATAACTCATTTCCCCAGAGACTGATCCCCACAAGTGAATTTTTAAAATTAAGTTTCTAAACTAACAAACTTTACAGCCAAGACACTGAACCTTGATGACTTCATCAAAGTACAGGACTCTGGATTTCATATTGGTACAGCCACATTGTATTATTCTTATAATATAGTAATAATAGAACAGGACCTTTCTGGAGACATAATACCTCAATCCAAAGGACCTTAATGATGGAAATTTCAAGTAATGTAGAGGATAAGAGGCATTCTTTGGTAGAAGAGTTTTTAGGGCCCCTCATCCACTTTCTTTGTCTGTGTTGAAGCTCTATTAGAGGGGCAACTAGATAGTGTAGTGGATACAGCACAGCCTCTGAAGTCAGGAGGTCCTGAGTTGAAATTTGGCCTCAGATACTTAATACTTCCTAGCTGTGAGGCTCCGTTCAACTCACTTTTTTTCCCCCTCAGTTCCTCATCTATAAAATGAAGTAGAGAAGGAAATAGCAAACCACTCCAGTATCTTTGCCAAGAAAATACCAAAAGGGATCATGAAAAGTTAGAAATAGCTGCACAACAATAACAAGCAAATATAAATCTTATAGCCTATTAAATTTCTATCTGAGGATTCTTTCCTTATCAATCCCAGTCATAAAACTTTCAAAAGGCTGGGGAACAAAGGAAAATCTAGATATATCTTCTTTCCTTTTCCTCTTTCACTGCTAGCCTGAATATTTTAAAATTTCCAATAAGACACCTCCATTTTCTGCATCTCCAAGTTGGAATAATGGAATATTAAAGCTAGGAGCAACTTGAAGCATTTTTGTAGTTGAACTTCTCTCATCTTAAAAACCAGAAAACTGAGTTCAAAAGAGATCAAGTGACCCTTTTAAAAATGATTGTCTTGAATTCTGAGTGCAGAGGGGGTTTTTGTGGTGTTTTCTTTTGCAACATTCTAATATGGAAATATGTTTTGCATGACTTCACATGTATAATTGATATCATATTATTTGCCTTCTCAAGGGGTGAAGGAAGGGCTGGGGGAGGGAGAGAATTTGAATCTTAAAACTGTTTAAAGTGAGCATTAAATTTTTTTTAATAGAACTGGAAAATATTTAAGAAAATAAATAAGAATATATTTATTTTTAAAAATTGTTGTCTTGACAACCAAACTGCTTTATCATAGAGGTCTAAGGGGTTCTTTGTTTTTATATTGATCAATGCTTCAATGAAGGTTTATGCAATTGAGGGCCTAAAGACTTCATGGACTTCTGGGGCAACTTTCTCATTTTACAGGTGAGGAGGTCATAGTTCTGGAGTTTAAATTGTTTAATCTTGGTCATTTAGGTGTTAAAGGCCCTAGGTCAGAGCTAGATTCTCTGTCAGTGCCTTTTCCACCAAGCAATCCATCCCCAAGCCAAAAATTAATTATTTTCCTCACTACTATTCCTACTACCTATGGGACACTGGGCAATTTCTTTTTCTTTCTGAACATCAGCTTCCTCATCTTTAAGGGAAAAAAAGGGAGGGGTCTTTAGTGACTCCTTTTGGATTCTTGATCCTACTGTCCTCACTTGATGAGGTACCATGAACTAAGTCTCACAATTAAGGTATAATGAATGATCTTTTTTCATATAAAGCTTAGATGGAAAATTTTTGCTAATACCTTTTAGGGGATTTCCACTATTTAAAGAGGCAAACAACAGTTCATTAACAGACTTGTTAAAAAGATAAATACTTTTAAAGCTCCAGGAAGATGCTTTAAAAAAAAGATGTTACTTAGGCTTCCAGATACAAAAATGTCATAACTCATAATTAAAAAAAGAGGGTTATAATTCTCTTTTTCTTTTTTTGGGGGGGGAGGAAATTGTCCAAAGGCTTCCAGCTACTCTTTCTCTATGTTAAAAAAAAAAAAAAACTCCTGGTTCTGTTCATTTTAAAAGCTCTGTATAATTGAGGAGAAAACTTATTTCATGTTTCTGATTCATTTACACTTCAGTCATCAAAATATTGACTTAAGAGAATTATTTGAAGTTTAAGAAATCTTATAGATCTCCATGGAATCTTTTTAATATAAGTTAAGAAGTCTACTCTTCCCCAGTTTCTCTTAGTTTTGTCTTAAAAGTAAAGAAAGGTATTTTGGCTAGGGTTAAAAAGAAAAAAAAAAGACAAATGAATAAACAAAAGATGTGATTTCAGGTTGAAACATAAGATCACTGAATTTCAAGCAATTCCAAATGTGGTCAAAACAACTTTAGTTAATCTTTGGAAAATGTTCTAGGCCTGGTATGCTAGTCTGGGAAACTCAGAGCCAAACAAACAGACCAAAGGGACTGAATTATGAGGAACCAAAGCATATTTTGGCTAAAAGATGATTTAGGTGACTCTCTTAATAAATTTCAAATGAATATCTGGGTTAAAGGACTATTAACTGGTCTGCAGAAATTAAGTTATGAAGAGAAATTATGGTCTTAAGTAACAAAATGCTCAGATCAAATGGTTATTTACTTAAATAACAAATGCACTTCTCTCCCCTTTCCCCTACCCCCCAATTATTGAGCCAAGGCCATGCAGAAAGTATAGTAAAAATGGATTTTACTGAAGACAAGGCTCTATGGCTGCATGTACCTGGACTAAATGGGGTTAATAAGATTAATTAGCATTTGGGGAATCATGTCAGCATGTAAACAAGGAACTAAGAGATAACTTAATATAGTGGATAGAGTTAGTCTTGGTACTAGGAAGACCTGAATTCAAGTCTTACTGCATTTCTTTCATGATCTTTTTTTTACCTTAAATTTTATCTTTATATTTTTATCTTATTTTTAATCTTATTGATGGAAATTAAATCTTATAATTTTATCATAATATCTTAAATAAATCGTTATTATTTTACAACTATTTCAGTCCATAAATTCGTAGGGGATGGGCTTCAATAGTTCAGATTTCTTGCCATTCATTCTCAAAAAGTTTGCTTCTCTGGATGGAGCAAACAGATGGTTTAGTCAAACACAGGAATCTTTTTCTTAGATTTCCTTCATCTGATTATTTTCTTTCACATGCTTCAGGAAATTAGCTTTACTCTCTCTCTCTCTCTCTTTTTAATGTTCTTTCCCCAGTTGCAGGTATAAAAAACCAATTTTTAGCATATGCTTTAAAATTTTTGAGTTCCAAATTCTCACCCTCCTTTTCTCCCTTCTCCATATCCTGAAATAGTAAGTAATTTGATATAGATTATATATGTGCAATCATGCAAAATATATTTCCATAAAGGTAGCTCAAATCTTAAGAGTATGTTCCAACTTCACATTAATTCTATTGCCCTTATCTTCTTTGTTTATAATAATACCCATAGCATGTTGAATAGCATTATAAACCAACTCCTTTGTGGAAATATATAGGACATTCACTACTGAACTATGTCTATACCTTCAGTACCTAAAATATCATTCTTCTTAGAGATTCACATATATGAACAGGCAAACGAAATACCATGTTTGCAAAAAGACTGAAAGAACATGAATAATGTCCCTTGCTTCAACCTCATTCTTTTTATATGAATATTTAACAAATCACTGAAATATGATGGTGCCAGCCAAAAAGCTCAAGTTCTTCCTCTATCCACTTCTTTATATAGCTGCCTCCAGAAGAAAAGACTGCTTGGAGGTCTTCAAGCAGAAGCTGGATAACTACTTGTTAGATTATGTTAAAGAAAGATTCCTTTTATGTAAAGGTTAAAGTACAAAGCCCCTAATATCCTTTTCAATTCTCTAATTCAAGAATTCTGTGATTCTGTGATTCTAAATCAAGAATTCTCCTACCTGAGGACCAGCCTTGCTAAGATAGTTAGAGTTGAGTTACTTTCAGGTGTGGGGGATGACCAGTAAAAAGGTGCAGAATGAGAAGACTGAATATTATGTATAAGGAACAGAAAGAAGGAAAGAATCTTAAAAAATAAAGTCTAAAATGACTAAAAAGGCAAGAAGATGCCAAGATGTAAAGTGCTTCAAAATCTTGAAAACATATATATATATATACTTAATCTATAACCAGTCAGCCTTTCTTTGAAAAATTTTTAGGGGGAAGCCAATATCTACCAGGTCCTCTCAATTCTTGGAAAGCTGTAGTTGGGAAGTATCTTCCTTAAATTAAACCTAAATTTGGCTTACTGTTTCCAATCACAAAAAGTTTAATCCTTCTTCCACATGACAGTTTTACAAATACCCACTTAGTTATCATCTCTTCTCCTCTCAAATATTCTCTTCTCTAGATTAAATATTTGTACTTCCTTCAACCAATTCTGACTTGGTACCACCTTTGCCATTTTGGTTGCCCAACCATAGGTGCATTCCTGTTTGCCAATTTTTTTCTTAACTTATATTACCCAGAACCAAACTATAAAATCTGTCCAAGGAAGGAGGACTCTTTCAAGTGACCAAGGAATTGATATACAACTAAAGAAAGATATTAGTATTAGTTATTACAGAAACAACATTTGGATTTGGAGTTAGAAAATTTAGGTTTGAGTCCTGGTTCTGTCACTTATTTGCCTTATCTTGGGTAAATTAAAACCTCCATGGACATCAGTTTCTTCATCTATAAAATGAGGGGGGTATAAAAAAGGGAAAAAATGAAGGGATTAAACAATATGCCTTCAACAGTCCTTCAAGCTGTAAATTCTACCTTCATAATTCCAGGTTGATATTTTTCACTATAAATAAACCAAGGATGAAACATTAAAATTTGTGGCAAAATGCAACTTTTGAGGGTGATTCAGGTTTTTCTCAGAGAAACAAATAAAGAAATTGGGAAAATTTGCTCCATCATATATATAAAGACAAACAACAAGAAACATGATTTCATGAATTACTTGATGATCTGGATTTGTAGTATCCCTCCATGAGCATAAACAAACAGACCACCATGAAAACAATTTCAGTGCACATACTATTTTGTGTTTCAGAGAATGAAGACACAGATAATTTCATGTGAGGAACTTAATAAAGTCCTCCAACATAAGATATCTATGTGAATACTCATTGATTTAAATGACACAAAAGAAGGTTGGATCATAGTACTTTTTTCTTTGTTACCAAGTGGTTAGACTCCTAGTTAGTGGTTAGACTCCCATATTTAGCTAATCTGGTCCGTAAAAAGCAGGTCCTATTTCTAAGACCTTCCTGAAAGCTTTTCTAGCATGGCAGGACATACCATTACTTGGACTCCATTGGCTTTGAGAACCTAAATTCCTTAATAAGATATTGGAACAGAACTCTGTGATATTATGGCAAAAGTCAAAGTAAATATTAAATTGTGAGAAAAAAACAAAGATGAGGAGATACTGTTATCAATTACAATCAATATGGCCTGTTAAAGCAAGCTGCCCACTCTAAAAAAAAAAAGGAAAATGGATAAAAATTAAGACTTGATTTTTATCTTCATTTCTTGAAGAAGCTTAATTGACATTAATTAGTAGAAAGAAAATTTTTAAATTGAGATATTAATTTATGTAGCAAATATTTAATGTCCAAAGTAAGTGAAATTTATAAAACTTTAAGGGAGTTACTGTAGATGACTATGAATTTCAAAATATACTCCAAGGGGGTTAAAGGGAAAGTCTTTCTAGAGACCTTAGTATTCTATCTAGCTAAACCAGATCATTCTTTGTAGATGAAATGGAGACAGAAGAACCATAATATTTATAAATACATATATAAATATGCATTTATACCTATATTCATATAGAGAGAGATACAGATGAATGAAATGGTTTAGACTTGTAAATATTTGTCTTGTGTTCTATTTTCATTGGCAGCCATAGTGGAACCACTACATTTAGGCTCTACTCTTTCAGTACCTAATGTACTAAGTAAAGAATTGGCAGTAATACTTTAAAAAATTAACTTTGGAAAATCAAGTGTGTAGACCTGACCAAAAATGCAAAGAAGAAATCTCTCCTGGAGGCCATAGAATTTAAAGATTTAAAAGCATTCAATTTTTTCCCAATATATTTCAAAGTGGGGGAGATTCTAAAAGAATGGAAAAGACTGTGTATGGTAGAGGGTTTTCATTACCAAAAGTAGTCAACTAAGAAGATGTAAAAACTATTTACTGATGTCAACTTTCACATCTTTGTAAAATATTTATGAAAAGAACCTAATGAAAAATGTAAGAAAGAAAAGCATAGGTTTTTGTCAACTATTATCCTCACATCTTCGCAATCACAAAATGACTAATTATATTTTGTGTCTATTGTTTATTGATTTTTTAAAAGCATTTGATTTAGTAAGAGAAAATGCATCCCTGAAAACTTTTTTTCAAATGAGGTCTCTCCTAGGAATGTCAAAAATCTAATAGATTCATAATATATACAACTAGGAGAAAGCTTTGTTCAATAATCTGGTAAGCATTGAGAAGAACTTTGTAAATCAGAGACACATACTTGGCTTAGGCATTTTTTCATTTCTCTGGAAGAAGTCCTGCATAGAGTTCAAAGAAAAGAAGGAATCCCCAGCAATGGGAAAGTTCCCCAAATGCTCAAATTCACAAATTACTATTTCTTGGACCATTTACTTCTCCACCTGTATACCTTTGTCTATATTACCATGCATAGAATTCACCCCTCTTCCACCTACCTTTGGGGGTCTCCAGGATCTAACTCTGTGATGTATCTTAGACTTTTTCATACTTTTCAAGACTTAGGTGCATACTTTTCAAGTCATATCAAGGCAACAAACATCTATTAAGTGCTTGCTAAATGCCAGACATTGTATGTACTAAGTGATGGGGATATAAAAAGGACAAAAAAACCTCACTCTCTTTTCTTAAGGACCTCATAATGTAATAAATAGCCTTCCTCTGCAAAAATTTCTCATCTTCCTTATCATTTTTCTAATACTTTTTTCCCTTTACTCCATTTACTATATTCTAATCTTTGTTATTTGTAGCCATGCCATAGTATGGTGCGATGCCATAATTGTGCTGGGTAGCACAATTGATTGAGAACTGGACTCAGGGCAAGGAAGTTGTTCTTGTGGTTCAGTTATTTTCAGTCTTGTTGGATTCTCTGCAATCCCATTTGAGGTTTTCTTTGGAAAGATAATAAAATAGCTTGCTATTTCCTTTTCCAATTCATTTTACAGATGAGGAAATTTGAACTTGAGAAGATGAGCCTTCTGAGCCACTTAACTTTGTTAGTCCTTTGTTTTCAAAAGGGAGCAGTAATAGTCATGGGGATGATATCTTAACTTGTGTATGAATTGTTATTTAAATGAGGCAGAGTTGCAAAGTCAAGACTAAAGGAGATGGATTGGGATACAGGGGATGACCTTGGCATCTTTGATGTCACCAAGCTCTAGGTGCTCCATAGTATCTGCTTCAACAACCTTCATAGTCATTGGAACATATTGTTCTCATTTATCATGGGGAGAGAGTTTTACTGGGGTGTGGCCACCATGATTGCTTCAGCTTTTTGGAGCCACAGGTGAGAAATGGATGAAGATGGAGACCAAAGACAAATAAGCAGCTCTGAAAAGGGATTGGCAAGCTCTCTCCCCAGAAATGCTAGTCCTCTCTGAACACTCCATACAGCCACCTAGCTGCCTGCAGGTGGAAGAACTTCATTCAAATCTGACTTTAGACTTACTAGCCAAGTGATTCTAGGCAAGTCATTTGAACTTTTTTTTTTTTTGGGGGGGGGGAGGCTGGGGTTAAGTGACTTGCCCAGGGTCACACAGCTAGGAAGTGTTAAGTGTCTGAGACCAGATTCGAACTCTGATTCTCCTGAATTCAAGGCTGGTGCTCTATCCACTGTGCCACCTAGCTGCCCCTCATTTGAACTCTTTACCTCAGTTTTCTCATATGCTAAATGGTACATAGTAGTGCCTAATCTCAGAATTGGTGTGGTGATAAAATGTGGTAAAATTTGTAAAGCACTTTGAAAACCTTAAAAATACTATATAAATACTATTACTATTGAGCCTACAATCATGTTTTTGAAGAAAAGGAATTGTTCCAAATCAGATGAAAGAATGCATGTAAAAGTCCATGAAAAGTTAAAGGATTATATATTTGGATGATATTATGATAAAAAGGATTTTCTTTTTTTGAGATGATAGTAGGAGAGCACAATGGAGAAAGGAAAGGGAAATGAAGTAGACCTGATTGGATTTGGGAAGGAGAATTAAAGAAAGGAAAAGAGAAAAGGAAGCAAAATAAAATATATTCCTTTAAAAACTCATTGAAGCTTTGCTCTCTTTCTTGTTCCTTACCCTTCATAAATATGTAGTGGGAAATTGAGCATAGACATTAATCTTGATTGAGTTCTCCCAACCTGCTTGATAAAAGTGCAGGTTAGGGGGACTCAGTTAATCAGAGAATCCCTGTTCAACCTCCTCTTACAAAAAGAAAGAGAAAGATGGGCTTTCTGACTTCTAAAATAAACTTGGCTCTTTGGGGATTTGACAGATCAGTTTCTTCTAACAGACAGCCCGCCCTGATCTGAACTAATTTTCAGTGACCCACCTGTAGACAGAAACAGACATTGTTTTCAATAAATGACACTGTTTTCGTGGATTTCATTCATTATCCAAGGATGATGATCTAGGAAAGGTAATCTTTCTTCCCTTGATAATAATATTGGCAAAAGCCACCAACTCCATTTGCCAGAGAAAGCGTACACAGAATAGGTATAAAACTTTCAGCCTTCCACTCCATAACTACTGTTTACTGATTACACAAGAAGCCTGATCAGTTTCTGGCTTTAATGACAGCTAGTTGATGTCCATCATATCAGAACAAAAAGATACCAACTATTGAGCAATACAACGAGCAAATACTTTTGAAGTATGGCTTAGAAAAAGATTTGGAAACATGGCCCCTTTTTCTCTCTTTAAATATCAACCTCTTAAGTTATTTTCATGGTCATTAATGATTTGAATTAATTCAATAATTATTCAAATCATCCCCTTTAAGTCCCAAATAAGGCTTTTATAATTTTTGTAAAGGCATTTTTAGTTTGATCCTGGTCCCAGATTCATAGCCTTCACTGAAGTCAAACCCTCTGTACTTGAATCAATCAAACTATGAAAAAGTATTCAATGAGCATCCACCATATGCAGAGCACTGTGTTAAACACTGGGGATACAAGTCCAAAGAATGAAATAATTCCTCTTCACAATAAAGCTTACATTCTAAAAGGAAAACAAGTATATGTATATATACACATATATATATTTCATCATATAGTTAATAACTATAACTTTGTATAAAGTAATTAGTTATACATTTGAATGGTGGGCATTAACAGGTATAGGGATCAGAAAAAGTCATACAGAAGTTGGTACCTGAGCTATATCTTAAAGGAAGAGAGATACTTAATGAAGTGGATATTTGAAAGAAGAGCATTGCAGACATGAGGGACAATAAGTGTAAAGGCACACATGTGAGGGACAAATAAAAGACTGGTTTGGCTGGATCAGAAAGTAGAGGAAGAGGAAGAATTTCCTCTTAAGACCATGTATTAATATTTTAAGTACTCTGGTCTCATGTCTGAGATAGCAGGTTCCTAAACTACAATCATTTTTGGGGGGAAGAGTACTTGAGCAGATCAGATAAGAAAGTAGTGATAAAAATCTTTGAAAAGTCAAATGGAAAGACAGGCTGGGGCCAGATTATAGGACTACTCTGGCTTGGGCTTTGTTCAAAGCTGGTATCCTGGTCTTCATGGAATAGCTGGAGGAAGAGGTGAACTTAGACTTTAAACTTCATTTGCAACCAGACTAGAACAGTTTGATCTCCTAGATTCTTCATTTTCCAGCTATTTCTCTTCCTTAGTGACTTCGATCTTAGTGAGCTCTTTGTGACTTTGATCATTCCATTTTTCTCTGACTGTTATCACCATCCAAGTTGTTCTGATCTATATATTTACCCTTGTTTTGAATCTCTCCTAAGTTAGTTTCATGTGAATCCCCTCTGGGAAAATTTGTGGTTTCTATGTTGCATGTGACCTTAAAGTACTAACACAAAACTGTTCATATAGTACTCATTGCCTCTATTGCATTCATCTGCTTACTGCTCTCCCTGACTCAATTCTCTCCTTGTTACAAGGGCTCCACTCAGCCATCAAAATAATTTTCCTAAAGCACAGCTCTGACCAAGTTGATAAACTTCTGATCAATAAACTCCAGAACTTCCTTATCAAATATAACATTTTCTGTTTGGCATTTTATTCTTTTTTCAAGTTGTGTCCTATTTACCTTTTTAGTTGTTTAACATTTTACCATATTTCATATATGTGAAAACCCAGCTATACCTGCTTACTTGTTATTTCTTATGCTATATTCTCTGTTCTGACTCTCTTAGGAAGGACTGTATATGGAAAGGAGTAAAATTATTCTTGAACTAGACTGTTCTGCTTTTCCTTGATTCCTTCAGGGTCCAGATCAAATCCCACCTTCTATAGGAGGCTTTTCCCAGTCCCCAAAGCTGATATTGCCTTTCTTCTTAGATTACTTTCTATTTATCCTATATGTATCTTGTATGCACATAGTTGTCTGTATATTATCTGGAGGACTTGAACCCCATAATCCCAAACTCCCAGGCTGACTCTTTATACTGGACTGTCTTTTAGACAACTGATTGACTAAAAAATGTAAGTGTAATTTTGTGAGAATTGATTAGTGAGGGAACAATTTTAGCACTAAGATCTTGCTATTTTTTGTTGAGTCTGCTTTTCCATGAAAAGATGTTATTTACTTCCCTCTCCAATTTCATAACAATGACACCTTCTCAAACTGGAACTTTTCTCTTTTAATAGGAAGCCCTTGCCTCCAAACAAGCTTGGAAAAGAACCAAATGGGGAGATATTTGACAACGAAAGTGGTGGCTTCATCACACCAATTTGAATAACTGACTAGTTCTGGTTTTGACACTAAGCACTTGGCTCAAAGATTATGAAATGAGCAGGCTCCTGTTGCTTGTGCTTTTCAAGTCACAACTTTGTGGAATAGAATGGCTACCAGCTGTCACTCCCTCCACCAGACAATGTAGTTTATGACTCAAACGTCACAGTCCCAGAAGATCAAATCTTGATCCGGTGATGGCTTCTGTTGTTGGGATTTGAACTCGTAGCCAAGTGGATGTCAATCAGATGTTACTCCTTCACTTCTTAGTCACAACATGTTAAGAATGATGTTAATCTGGAATGTTTAAATCACATTTATCTAGGGGAGAGGTTCTTCCCATAAGCAGACAACAGGTCTAGTTATTTAACTCTTTGAATTTTAGAGATTTTGACTTTGCTATAAAACTGCCGCATGAACTTTTGAGTAAACCAACTGTAGAGTATGTCACAAGTGAGGGGGAAAAGAACATTAGAATACCCCAAGTCAAAGAAAAAAGTGACCTATATGAATGGCCTAAATTCTTGTTTTAGCAAAAAAAATGGCAGATACATATGATACCTGCTACTTGCTACAGGGAAGGCTGAGGTTTGCAGATTACTTGGAAGTGAGCTGTTCTGCAGTGTTGGGTCATTTCAGTCACTTGTGATTCTTCATGACCCAACTTGTGATTTTTTTGACAAAATTACTAGAATAGTTTGCTATTTCCTTCTCCAGTTCACTTGACAGATGAGGAAACTGAGGCAAATAGGATTAAGCAATTTGCTCAGAATCACACAGCTAATAAGTATCTGAAGATGGATCTAAACTCAGGAAAATGAGTCTTCTTGATCCCAAGTCTACTGTTCTATCTACTGTGCCACCTAGTAGCCTGATATGTAATAGGACTAAGCAAATCAGCTGTCTGTGCTATTAGGTATTAATAAGATAAATTGTATGGAGAGGTTAGCTGGTTGCCCAAGGAGGGTGAATTGGCCCAGGTTGGAAATGGAGCAGGAAAAAGCTCCTTTGATTATCAAAATGAGACTGAACAGTGAGTTGCCCTTCTAGCAATTTGGGATACTAGAAGAATTAGTCTTTAAAAACAATAAAAAGCATGTAACCCTACAAGAAAACCCCTAAATTGTTGTTTTTTTCTTTCAGATAACTTAATTTTCAATTGGCATTTGGAAATCTTTTTGC
The DNA here is from genome assembly GCF_048593235.1 of Sminthopsis crassicaudata. Classification (NCBI taxonomy): domain Eukaryota; kingdom Metazoa; phylum Chordata; class Mammalia; order Dasyuromorphia; family Dasyuridae; genus Sminthopsis; species Sminthopsis crassicaudata. The sequence goes on from NC_133619.1 coordinate 442,411,385, forward strand.
AGCAAATTTTCTGTATTTATTGCACTGAGATCTCTAATTAAGGAAAACCTATGACTTCCCAAGACCTTCTTTCCATTTGTAGTCAGTCTTAATTGTTTAGAATTTTTCCCATATATGTACCTGAAATCTACCTCTCTGCAGTTATATATGTTGCTTGGTTTTTCCTTTGGAACCAAACTACATGACACATGGGATTACTCTTCAAATGTATGAAGACATCTATTATATACTTTCTGCCTTCTTTTTGCCAGGCTAAGAACTTCTATTTTTTTTCAATTTATTTTTACATGGCATGATCTCTACTTCTTCCATTGAATCTTGTTCACCTGATTCTAGATGTGATCTAATTTGTGAGTGTCTTGAAGCATGGTGGCTAGATCTATATATAATCCAGATGTCATCTTGCAGAAAAAGAGAGAGAGAGAGGAGGGAAGGGAAGAGATGGAGAGAGAGAGAGGAAGACAGAGAGGGAGAAGGAAAGGAAGAGAATGCTAACAGATGTCCAGATAATTAAAATTCCCTGTAGTGAAGACACTATGTTATACCTCCTTGCCAGAACTGTGAGGTTTCCTGATAATTCCTTATTTTAGTCTAGAAATCTGTAGTATATGCTTATGAGAGTATTACTTTTGTCTTCTTATTTATTCTTTTTTAAACATTGTATTTATTATAAATGCAAACATCAACAAACATGGTCTTCTCATAAGGCATACCTTATTTTATTGAACTTCATTTATTATGCTTTGCAGATAATGCATTTTTTACAAATTGAAGGTTTGTGTTACCCTATGTTGAACAAGTCTATGGGTGCCATTTTTCCAACAGTGTAAGCTCATATTCTTTTTCTGTCACATTTTTGTAATTCTTGTGATATTTCAAATGTTTTTATTATTATATCTGTTATGGTTAAGAGTGATCAATATTACTATTATAATTGCTCTGAGGCACCACAAACTGTGTCCATATAAGTTGGTGAACTTAAAAGATAAATGTCTGTTCTGACTGCTTCACAAAGCTTCTGTTTCTTGTTTTTCTCCCTCTCATCTAGCTTCCCTATTCTCTGAGACACAATATTGAAATCACTCCAATTAATAACCCTAAAATGGCCTCTAAGTGTTCAAGTGAAAAGAAATCAATGGATGTGGCAAATTTCATTGTTGTCTTGTTTTAAGAAATTGCCCAGTTTCAGCAATCACCACTTGAGCAATCAGCCACCATCAACATCGAAATAAGACCCTCTACCAGCAAAACAATTATGACTAATTGAAGGCTCAGATGATGGTTTGAAATTTTTATCAATAGATAAAAATAAAGTAGTTTTCAAGATGTGCACACTTAATAGACTATAATATAGTATAAACATAAATTTTAGATGTTTCAGGGGAAATAATTTGAGTGACACATTTTTGTGATATTTGCTTTGTTATAGTGGTTTGAAACTGAATCCACAATATCCCTGAGGTACCAAGATAAGAGATTTTACATGAAACTATTAATTTCTGTTACATAAAGCTTGACTTTTTTGGGAAGTATCTATTAAATTTTAAAAGGCAATAACAAAATTTTTGTCTATTCCCTCCTGGGACTTTTTTGTTTTCTTCTTTGTATTTTTAATGTTTTATTGATATCATTTTTCTCATTTTAGTATCTCTATCTACTAACTGAACCCAACCAAAAAAGTTAGGGTTTTATGATTCTGTGTGTGTATGTGTGTGTGTGTGTGTGTGTGTGTGTGTGTGTGTATCTCCTTCCCTCCCTCTCTCTGTCTCTCTGTCTCTGTCTGTCTCTGTCTCTGAATCTCTCATTTTCAAATTGTGGTCCTGGGGATCTCTGAAACCCTTTAAAAGGTGTACAAATTTAAAGTAAAGTTTTCTTTCTTATATGGTAAATATCTATAGCTACAACCCATATAAACAAAAACTCTTTGGAGAAATCCTCAATAACTTTTAATATTATAAAGATACTGGGAACTAAAGTTTGAGATTCACTGCTCTAGAAATAGATATGTGTACACATACACACACATTGATTTAGGTAACACAATGGATAGAGTACTGGATCTGGAGTTAGGAAAATCATCTTTGTGAGTTCAAATTTAGTCCCAGACACTTACTAGTTATGTAACACTGGACAAGTCATTTAAACCTTTTTGCCTCAGTTCCTCATCTGTAAAATAAGCTAGAGAAGGGAATGGCAAACCATTTCAGTTTCTTTGCCAAAAAAATCCCAAATGGGGACACAAGGGGTCTGATAATTCAATAATCCCCATTACATATGCACATATGAGTATATACACACACACAAATATGTGTATATATATATATTTGTGTAAATGTGTCCATATATAGATATACTCACGTACATATATTCAAATCAAACAATTCATTTTTCACCTTTAGTATCTTTTTTACTACCTATAAGGGAGACATAATTCATCATTTTTCTGAAGTCATGAGTATTCAATGCATTGATCAGAGATCTGAAATTCTTCAAAGCTATTTTTCTTTATATTATAATGGTCCTCATGCAAATGGTTCTTCTGGATCTACTAATTTTATTCTGCGTCAATTCTTATATTAATATATATTAATTATTATTTATTATAATTTATTTATTTAATATATAATTTATTTATTAAATTAAATTTAATTTAATTAATTAAATTAAAATATAATTTATTTAAATTAATTTATCCTATTGAGGTTATATCATTTTCATTCTCATCATTAAATATCTTTTAATGGTATTATTTGTGCCTAAGTCACTTGCTGGCCAGTTAAGGCAATTTCAGAATTATTGTGAGTCAAAACCTGTAGAGATTCTACATAAGCTTCATGAAAATGGTTCTTTATGGTATACAAAGAACTTTCTCCATAGCAATCCTATAAGATAGGTATCTTTCATATGATTATCCCCATTTTACACATAAAGAAATCAAAACCCCTAAAAGAATATATAACTTGTCTAGATTTATAACTAGTAACTGACAAAAGAAGCACTCAAAAACTCATATTTCAAATCCAGTCTCCTTTCCAATGTGCCATGCATCTCTTTTAGAGAAAATTAAACTTCTTCTCATGTAATGAATAAAGTATTTACTGTTTTTTTTTAATCAAGAGGATTTGTATTCAAATCCTGATTCAAATTTATAATAGCTGAGTAACTCTGGACAAGCCTCAGCTTCCTCATCTGTAAAATAACTCAACAGCCCCTGAGATACCTTCCCTTTCTAAATCTATTATCATATGATCATTATTATTTTTTCTCAAGAATAAAATAAAAAAGAGGGAGAGAAGAAAATTTTTAAAAGAGAGACATAGGGAAAGAGAACAAGAACCTTTTTTTTTTCTTCACAGGGCCAGCCATTAGCCACACTATGATTTAGTTAAGGCCAGCTCAGTTTGCTCACTTCTTCCAGTCAGCAATGCTTACTGACAATCTGGGTCCTGTCAACCTTGTGGTTATATGTTCTTTGGAACACAGTTATTTTCTGGGTAGGAAATGTGCATAGCAGTTCTTAGCCTACTAGAATCATTAAGCTTGTGGTGTGTTTCATGTGGGTAAGTGCTTTTTCTTATTAATATTGGGTTTGGATTTCTACAGTAGCTCCTTCCAAAGTACTTTCAGTCATATCACCTCATCTTTCCACACATTGTCCCCCTGAGATAGGTCAGGTTTTATTTGCTCCACTTTGTTAATATAGAAACTGAGGAAGCAATTTAAACATAGCTACCTTACAGTTAATGTTAGTCCTCCAGTTGTTGTGCTCTTTCTGGAAATCTAGTCCCAAATGTTATGGAAATCTTATAGTAAACTAACAAATAGTGTAAAAAAGAGAATCTCTTTTAAAGGCAGAAAAGGCTTGGAGGTTTTTCACTGAAGGTAGTTTAAAGGACAAGGCTCATCAAACATTATTAAAAAGTCTATACTCTTAACTTACAGTCAGCGGTGAATCAGGACTAGGTTCCTAGATACCTTATTAACTAAATCAGATTCTTCTAGGGAAAAAAGTGTCCATGAGGAACCTGGCCTAAAATGCAGCATAGTGCAATTATTAATGTGGGTTGGGACTTTATACATTTGGAAGCAGCATTTAGGGAAGCCCTGATCAATTATAACAACCTCTTCCAAATAACTGAAATTCATAATTATTCACCCATTTATTAAGCTGTATTCCAGGCACTGTGCAAGCCACAGAAAAGGGAAATATGCAAAAATTTCCCCAAGAATGAGATAAAAAAGAAAAAGAGAAGAAAAATTTAAAAAGACAGAAAGACATGGGGAAAAGGAAGAGAACAATCACTACATAAATGAAAATTAAGTAAATGAAATTGTCCTTCAAGTTTATATTCTCTTGGCAAAGATTAAGAGGAAGGAATTACAGGGAAGAGGAAAGAAAAATATATCCATGGAAAATTAAAAACAAAATAAAAATCTACATAAAGTAATTTCTGAGGGAAGATACAAGTAACTGGGGAGAGCAAGATAGACTTCCCTTCTGAGGTAGCCCTAGAGCTGAGCATTGAAAGAAGGTAGAAATTCTGGGGAAGTAAAGCTGTAGAAGAAGAAAATTCTAGGCATGGGGTGGGCATAGCTGTGTAAGAGGGGAAAATAGATTAGTTTGGCTAAACTTTGAGAAGTGAATGAAGGATCATAGGCAATAGGTTAAACTGGTAGCTTAAGGGGCCATTGATTTGCCAATAGCATATACTTGCTATTATATTAAAAAAAACAAAAACAAAACAAACAAACAAAAAAAAAAAACAGACTTTTCTCTGACTGATGCAGAGCCTACCTAGTTTGTTTCCTTAGAGCACGCTCAACTCTAGCTGGCCAGAAGAGGAATCAACCATCAATGAAAATGGCCTGAGTTGTATTCTGATAACATCTGGTTTTTAGGGAGGGAGAGGGAAAGGAAAGATCAGAGACAGGGAGAAGGGGAAAACAACAAATTTCCACAGTACTAAAGCAATTAGATGAGAATGTGCTGTAAACCAATTGCCTCTTCCTGTTCTACTTTCCATGTGTGTATGTGTATGTGCGCGCGCATTTGTGTGTTGAGGGGGGGAGGGAGACAGACATGGGGGTGGTGCAATAAGCTGGGATAGAAATGGGTAAGGCTTGAAGAAACAAATCTAGGGAGAGGATACTTGAAATTCCCTTCACAACTCCGGGGACTATTGATATTATCCATGAGATGGTCTTTCCCCTCCTATCTCATTCTCCCTGATGCCCACTAGTTGGGCTATTCTAAATTTTCAAAAAGATGTTGAATTATAGGAGCAGTTTTAATGCCAGTGCATATATAAAATAATAATTTTTTTAAATACCCAGAAGAATAAACTCTCTTTGTCTATCTTGGTCTGCTTGCTTTATTATCATGCAGTAAGCAAAATAGGCATTTTTAGTTTAACATTAATCTATTATCAGTGTTCTGCAATTTTTTGGTTTTTAATAAAAGCTCCATCAGTAATGAAACCATAGATAACCAGCAGCTTTTATCCTTCATATTTTACCGCTAAAAATGTAGCGCATACATTTTGATTTCTCTTGCTCAGGGATATTTTTTAAATTATTTAGTGTTTAGAAGGGTTAGTTTGTTCCTTTTCCAGGGCTAGGTCCATAAAAGAGTAGCATAGTACCAAGAAATAAGTATACAACAAAACAAGAGACTTCTGGCCAAAATGACATTCAAACTTTTTTTTTTAGTTTGAAATTCATAAAATGTTACACTTTTCCAAAGTTTTCCCTCCACCCCCCCCCACCCCTGCCTTTCCTTTTTCTCATAAAAGCCTTTCATTGTTGGTGTAACATTATACACATAGGAAATGTATCCTCATGTATATTGGGTATTTTTTTCAGTTTGTTTTTTCTTCCAACATTTGATCAATGGATGGTGAACTGTTTGGGCCCACAGAGATCTCCAGACCACCAGCTCATGTATTTGAAAGGCATCTGTTTATTTTAAAAATGCAAATGTGGCCTACCTCAAAGACTGACAGGCCAGAAATGAACAATGTAAGCAAGTCAGGGGTTTCCAATCAGGAGTTGTGTTTCCCCCTTCCTATCACTGTAGGATCCCTTGCTGTCAGAACCACTTAAATGATATCCAGGAATCTGAATGAAGTGGCCCACAATTAAAATGAGCAGGATAATCCCTCAAGAATTATTCAGGCAAATCATTTTTTTTCCACACAGTTTAAAGTAATGATAAGGTCATTTATAAAAGGAATCAGAGCCTTTGAAATGTGGACTTGTAGACAGAGGGCTGCCTGGAGGAGGGCCACAGATAACAGGGAACATAGACTTCTTAGCACCAACCTCCCAATCCTTGGAACTGATTCTGATGAGGAGAAGGCCCAATAAGGTTAATACCCCTACTTTGATCTCTGTCAAGGCACACCAGCAAGAATTAATTTACATTTCAGATGAAAAAGGTTGACAGCATGAAAAGGCATCTTGTTTCTGGTATGTGAATGTGCTGTAATAGGTCGGGAATTCTGAAAGGAAGTTCTGAGGAAGCTAAAGGGATAAGCCTTACTGCTGCTTTTATTGGGAAGGAGATGAAAGGAAAACAAATTTCAATATGCGCTGTTCTGTAGAAACATGTAAGCCAAATGCTTCCTAAATTTCAAGAACTACTCCTTAAAAAACATACAGCATATCTTAGTGACACTAAGATTGAAAAAGAAATATTTGGGGGAGGGGGCAGAATTGGAAATACAATAAGTGAATCCCACAACATCTAAATTTCAAATCCAATGGTTTGTTTTCCAAAATAATAATTAAAAAACTCAGAAAGCATCGAAATATTTTTATGCTATAATAACATCTCTTAGTCTCCTACTAGAGTCTTTTAAAAGCAAAGGACCAACTTTGCCTGGAGACCTGAGTTATTCTGAGATGTAACAGAGCAAAATAATACTTAGAGATTCATAGTTAGAAGGTGACACTTAGCAAAGCCAACAAAACAAAAAATCAATTAGGCCTTTAAGAGAAATACTAAAATATTATATAATCTAAAAATGAGGGTCATAGCCATGGTAAAACAGAAAGTGTAGGCTCTCTACTCAGAGCTCCTAGCTTAAAATCCTGTTTCTGATTTCTTTGACCTGTCACTTGATTTCCTCATTTGTTCAATTGGATGGGTTTGAGGTGTCTTGTAGCTTTAGTACCATGATCCTACAGTCAGTCCTAGGAGGAAAAGGAAGTTACTGGATGAAAGTTGGTTTTCTTAGAACATCAGAAACCATTCTCCTAAATATATCTTGTTACTGCCAAAAGTTACTCATCTTTAAATAGGTAAGCCTTTATGGCTACAAAGTATTTTAACTAAAGTATATCTTTATACCCTGGGATAAATATATTTACCCCCAATACATATATGAGAAGTCTGAAATTGAGAGAATTTAATAAGTATTTTGTCCAAGGTCATACATCTAATAAGTTCAAGGAAGGGCCAACACTAAAATGGCAATCTAATTCTTAATCTTGGTGTTTCAGAAGGCAACTAAAGTGCCATTTGTCATTGCATGGCTTTTTTAGTACAGTTGACTGGCCAAGCAGGTACCCAATTGTTATTCATTCTTTGTTCTCAAAGTGGACCAATATTGTCAAGAGGGTGATGTCTTGACTTAGAAGTGAATTGGATTTAAGTGAGGCAAAGTTAGCAGTCTCCTTCTCTTCTTATCAAAAATTACATGACAGTTAGTCACTATTCTTGAATACCAAAATCTCTTAAAAGACTTAGAATGAAAAATAAATAAATAAAAATTTAAAAAAAATTTAAAAAGACTTAGAATGATAAAATTTTAGGAAAAGGTATCTCCAAAGTCATCTAGTCTAACCCCTACCTGAATAAAACCTTCTTTACCCACCATCATGTCATTTTTAATAAGTGGCTAATCAGATTTCACTTGAATAGTTCTCTTGATGTGAAACTCACTCTCTTTATAGTTGACTTATTTCCCTTTGCCACATTACTAGTTGTTAGGCAGGCTCTCCTTGCCCAGAACTGAAATCTGTTTCTCTATAACTTCCTCTATGGCTTTTGTTCTACTGTCTAAAGGCAAGTGAAATAGGTCTAGATCAAAAGTCACTAGTTGGAATCCTGACTGACTTTATTAACCTGTGTATATTGGTTATAATCTGTGTTACCCAATCTTTCTATACACTCATCTTCTTCATTTACAAAATGAGATGATTTCTAAGATCCCCATTCTTGCATTAAAAGCCTTCTTTGTAATGGCCCTTCCAACAGTGGAAGGCAGATATCATAGGATTCTTCTCTCTTCTCAAGGCTATACCTTCCCAATTCATTCAACTTTACCTGACTATGGCTTAATTTCAGGTCTCCTCATTATCCTGGTCACATTCTTTTAGATACCAATCAATCAACAAGCATTTACTAATTGCCTACTATGTACCAGGTTCTATTCTAGTAGTTCAGAGACAGAAGCAAAACAGTTCCTACTATCAAGGATCTTCTAATGGGGAAACATATACTCTTAACTTTTCAAGATCTCTCTTAATATATGATTTACACACATGAACATAATACTATATTTGGGGGCAAAATATAGAAGGAATATAATTTCCTTCCTTGTAGATATGATACTTTTTGTTAAAGCAATGTAATCTCATTAGATTTCTTGGCTACCATTTCTTACTATTGACTCATAGTAAGTTTGCAGTTCACTAAAATCTCTTTTTCACATGAAATGTTGCCTAACTAAAACATCTTATATTTGTATAGTTGAGGGGCAAAGTTAGCTCAAATAATATACCTTGCATTTACTTCCACTAAATTTCATCTTATTGTGTTCAACCCATTAGCTTGTCCAGATGGTTGGTCATGAGATCCACTGGTGATGATAGAAGGAGTCTGCCCAAGTTACAAGTTTGTTTGTTTTTTTTCTTCCCGTACCTATGGTTATCCCATAAAACATATAGAATATATTCACTTAGGTTTGCTGTTGAAGATGGCTTGATAGAAGAAGATTGGAGCACTAGAGACATTTAGGGTTTTTAATTTTAATTTTTAAAATATGTACTTCTATGACATTTACTACACAGCTATACAATAGAGTCCCATAGAATTATTACAGTTAAGTATGTGCTATGCACCTTTGTATAACAATAAGGACATAACTGAATAAACCTGCAAAGTTAAAATATACAGTTGAGTTTTCATAACTTAGTAGAATTTGGCTTATGATTTCTATATACTGACAAGTGAGCTTTGTAGTGGATTTCCAACATCTGAACTTTAAGTTTATATTTTAAAACACATGTTGGGCTCTTAGCCAACCAGAAATCAGTACAGTATCTCTTTCTAACAAGGAGACAGTCTGTATATGTGTGTGTTGGGAGATTGGGGCTGTATAAACTCCACCCTCCCTTTTTTATTCTGTAAGTAGAATTACATTCCTCTTCCTAACCCTTTGAAGTTGGAAGGTCCAGAATTTTTGGAGATAGGGGGTGGGGAGGAGACAAAAAGGGTAACAAGGTCTGTTTTAAAATCATACATTTATTTTTAAAATTATTCCCTTGCCTCCAAATATTTTGGTTGTAAATGAAGATGTCAAGAAGGCAGTTAGAACATAGAGGGATCTCACTGAAGCAATGGAAGTGGGAGACTATTTTTTATAGCCCTGAAATCTAGAACTTTACCCTGCCATACCATAAAATATTTATTGTGGCTTTTCAAGTTTACTTCCAGGCTGATAGTAGCTAAAATAATATCCCTTATTGCTGCTGCTGAGTTCACTGGACTGGTCACTTATGTTCTGTTCAGTCTCCAATTTCCTGCTCACTAGGAGACTCTGGTAGCACCCTAGGGCCTATTTCTTTAAGACCCTCAATTAGGCATATTCAGTTTTAGATGAAGAGAAATCTTGGAGACTTAGTTCAGGGAAATAGACCAATCTGGCAGGAACAACTTTAACAGCAGCAGTAGGCATTGATGTTTTGTAGAAGATCAAAATGACAAGGGAGCCAGGGAAGGAATGATGAGCCCAGCAGCCAGGAATGGCACTTCCCAGGCAGCCCCAGCCAAGCTGTGCCACCAAAGGCATGTCATATTTAACCCTCTAAGAACCCAAAGGAGTTAGTACACAGTAATGAAATGAGTCAGAGTTTTAGTCATGAGAGCTAGGTTTTCAGGGATTCATCTTGTTAAGAGTGACTCCCCAATTTTTTCTGCTTTTGTTGGAAGGATCTGCTAGGGGAGAGAATGTTTCCTCATCTATGACATGGGGTGGGTGTGGAATTACATTAGATGGACTCTTTCCAGCTCTAAATCCTGTCACCCTCTGGCTAAAACACCAATCTGAGTTCTGCCTCAAATTTTAAGATAGAGAGTAGAACCATGCAAATGATGTTTTAATTACCTGTTTGAATATGAGCAGCAGCCTCACTTCTTCTGTTGCTTATTTTCTTAAACTTCCTGCGAGCATCATATCCTCTCCAAGCTAAAAATACAAAACCATGTGCTGGGAATGACATTAATTTGAGAAAGTGCTATACTATTGAGATTAGCTGGTTGTTGTTGTTTTTTTTTTTTTTTTTAAATCTTTTACCTCGTTCTATTCTTTTCCTCTCCTTTTTTATTGATGCTCTTCTCTTTTATTTGTCATCAATTCTAAAGAGTCCTTTGTTTCTAGAATTTTACCTTGTGATTTCAAAAAAATGATATATTTTATAATATTTTATGCCATCTTCACAGAGGGGCCATATTAACTTCTGTAATTGCAAAATTGAGCACTCTCCACTGTCTTTTATACACATTAAATAAGCAATGGTTCATAAGCAACTGGATAGATTTAGTTCTGATGTTGTCATTTCCGGGGTAGAATTTCTTCCTGAAGCTTATCCTTTCATGAAACTGGGTTGAGGAAGTAAATGACTCCTCTCTTGGAGAGTTTTGGGCATTTATCTCCTATCTTATCATGCAATCTATTACATGAGGGCTCTTTAGGGCTTGGAGTTGGTAGAGATTTGGCATATATCCAATAGAATATACACTGGAATAATCTTCTTTTGTCCTTTTGGATTTGTAAAAAGAGGTACAAAAAGGAAATTCAAGGGAAAGAGAAGCATAAGGAAGAAAATAATCGGAGAGAAAAGAAGGAAATTGGAGAAAAATGGGGGGAAAAAGAGAATGAAGATATATAAGGGAGGAAATAGAAATGGGAGGGATTTGAGAGGGATGTTTTTGCATTTTTCAGCCATCAGAGAGTAAAATTAAAACTGCCTAAAAAAAGGGATGGGGAGGAGAAACAGCTCCCAGCTTAAGCACTCATTTTTATAATTATCATAATTAATGGTTCCAGGTTGCTGAATAATGGAATCCTGGGTAGAGTAAGGGTGCATTGGGCATTATAACAATAGAAATACATGTCCTAGGCCCAGCATTTTTTTCCTACAAGTGAGGGAAACTATCCATAATAATAATAACACAACAATAAAATCCATTCACTCAAATGCTATCTGTAACATTAATAAGAAAAGATATTCAATTCCATTCAGATGTATGTTTTAACTACCATTTGCCAAGTACTATAGTAGATGCTGTGCATATCTTCATTTTGCAAAACACCCACATTACCCATAATGCTCTTTTTCAAACTTAGATCAGACCATGTTACCTCAGACTTCCACTCTTTCCACCTTGGAGGCCCCAGTATCCTTAATAGTAGATATATTCTTTCTAACCCCCTACCAATTTCAGTTCCCTTTGGGCGGTGGTATTCTTTGAAGACAGGGACATTCTTTTTGCTTGTATTTGTATTTCCTGCATTTCACACAAGGTAAGCATTTGATAACTATTCTCTGTCTCTCTCTTTCTCTGTATCTGTCTCTGTCTCCCTCCTGCAATAGCCTTTCATTCTATAGCCAAAAGGAAATGAATCAGAATGGACTGAAAGATCTGCATGACTAATGCATTTCTTCAAAGGTTTATACTATCCATAAGGGCAAAAAGCATGGAAGCCAGCATGTTACCCTGATTCCATGGTAGATAATTTGGTGATGGATCTAAAATGTGTCTCTTTTAGGTAGGGAGGGAAAAAAAATACATTAAAGGTTGTTACTCTGGTTGCACAGAGAACTCTTTAGCCAAGCTTTAGATGATTAGCAGACAACTTTACAACTTGAAATGACAACTCAGAAGTAATGAAGACATTTACCTGATTGTATGGTAATGGCACATTTTTCTCTGTTCTCTTTAACTCTCTTATATCGCCTAGCTCCAAGCCACCCCTTGGCATAAGCTTGTATGACCACCACTCTGCCTATAACTTCTCGAAGCATCAAATTTAACTGCTCTATGTGGTAATACTTGAGAAAAACCTGGAACAAACAACAATTTCAGTATTAGTCAAGGCAACAAGCATTTATCAAGCTATGTTAAAAAAAAAAAAAAAAAAAAAAAAAGATCTATGTGCCAGGTACTCTACTAAGCACCATTTTATACACTTATAGGCATGACAACAAAATATGACACTATCACACAATACTCTAAATAGAAATATGAATAGCTTCACCACCAGGAAGTCTTTGTTGTTCTATAATCAGTATGACCAGAAATCAAACAAATAATCATTTGGGAGTTTTATCTGTGAAATGTAGATGTTGGGTAATTGTAAGTTATTTCTTTTTTTTCATTATTCTCATTACAGAGGTGATTTGTTTAGTGTATTATAATACATTCCATTAATAAGGGACAGCTTATCCTTGAATATGCACAATAATAGGAAGCAAATATAATATGGGCAAAGGAAATCAAAAGACAATTCCTGAGTCTCTGTTCAGCCAACAACTCTGATTTTCTCTTCTGCTACAGCTTTTGCTTGAGCCACTACTAGCTCTGAGGTTTTATCTCATCTCTCTGACCCTGCACACCCTCTGCTGGAAGTGCTAACAAACAGAAGCTGCTTATAGGCCAGCAGAAAAAAAGAAGGGGAGTTCACAAATGAGATCTTCAGAACTATGCATAACATGAATAAGTCAATGCTAATGTTCAAGCTTTATTCCTGGACTAGTGTGTGGTTAGCAATTTAAAGATGGTATTACATAGTAAATAGATAATAACACCAAATGGAATAATTATAGAAGGATGAAATACATTGGGGTACTTAATTAATGTATGTAGAATATCAATACATAATAATATAGGTACCCTCCAAATTTAGATTTTTTAAAAAAATAATTTTCTCATTGGCATTGATATTAAAGACATATCCAATGAAAACAGGATATAAACAGGAGCATGAAAAAAAACTGGAAAGGACATTTTGATAATATCCATCTGTTTTATAACTCCATGTTCAATTCAATTAAATTCAATCACTTAATAAATATTAAGTATTAGTTATATTCAAAGCATAGAGGTTATAAAAACAAAATAAAATAAAACAAAACAGCCCCTGCCTTCGATATTCAACTACAAGGAAACTTCATCCTCTCACCTTTGAGATCCTACCCTACCTACCATGACAAAAGGTACCATGAGTCATTTTAAAATTAAGATGTGGCTTATTAAGTCAGAGGTGGAGTTCATCTATTTACCAGAACCTTCAGAGAACAGAGATAAACACATGACATGGTGGTCACTGATAGTCAGAAAAGCAAAGAAAAAAATTACCTTTGTTTTCCCCAACACCCAGTGATCTAGTTTGGACTTTTCCAAGATAGCAATGCAACTTTCTTTGTTACCAAGTGGTGACTCATGGGCTCTAAATGCCAAATAATAGTACCTATGAGGCAAAAGAGAAAACTGAGTACATGATTCAGGATCTTTGAGTGCAGTGAAATAGGACTGTGATGAACACAATGACACTTTAGGGTATGGTTGTTATTAGTAAAACTCTTCTGCATGTCTATAACAATGTATCACATGTTACTTCAAAGATGAGAATGTTACAGGGGATAAGAAGAAATATGTGGTTTATACTTCCCATGTCCCTGAGATTTTGCTATAATGTTTCATTTAGCTTTTAGTTATGGGAGAATCATTATAAGATATCAGAGACAGCATTTGCTTCAGAGTCAGAATGAATTGGAATTTAGTCCATCCTGCATAAAGTGATTCCTGGTGTTCTTGGCCGAGTTACTCAACTTCTTGTGGGTTACCTCAAGCAACTCACCAAGGCTATAATCTGCAGAACAGTGGCTACTTTGCATTACTACAGGGATTTCTCATCAGGAGTTGCAATTTCTATGAAATTACAGATTTGGATCCCCTGCCTTCCCACACTTACCGATTTTTTTCTGCTAGCTATAATGTTATTAATCTGGATTTCATATTTACATGCAGTTTAAAAATATTGGATGGCAACTTCATTTGACTGCAAAACTAAATCATTTGTGCCTCCCAGAATCCAATGCTGGATGTTACACAGCTTATATAGTAATAAATAAATAAACAAACATTGAAAATAGTGGTGGTAATATTCCTGTGAGCCTTCTCTGGAGGCTGAAGCTGTCTGATTGTTATCCTCTGGAGTGCTAAGGTAAGTGAGCTATGCCAATTAGGGACTTATTCTAAATTAAACTTTAATATAATAAGCCTTTTGGGAGTGTGGGATACCTGGTTGTCTAAAGTGGAGTCAGTTGTCTCAAGTAGGAAATGGAGAGGTCAAAGCTCTAGAGCTCAACTTCTAGCATAGGTGGCTAGTTTAAAAGGAAGAGAGAAAGAGAAGGGGGAAAGAAGGAAAGAAGGAAGGAAGGAAGGAAGGAAGGAAGGAAGGAAGGAAGGAAGGAAGGAAGGAAGGAAGGAAGGAAGGAAGGAAGGAAGGAAGGAAGGAAGGAAGGAAGGAAGGAAGGAAGGAGGAAAAAAGACAGAAAAAAAGAGAAAAGAAAGGGAAGAAGAAAGGAAGGAAAGGACCAGGAAGGGAAGAAAGGAGGAACAAAGGAAGGAATGAAAGAAGGAAAGAAATGGTACTGCCTTTCTTTTGTGGAGAGTGGAGAACAGGACCTATGATTTCACTGATGCTGGCACTCTATAATAAAATTCCTTCTACATCTTTCAGTGAAGATAGGGACCAGCTCTGAAAGTCATAGTTTTATAATGCTGAAGTATTATTTAAAAAAAAAAACCTTTCATTTTATTGTGCATATTATAAATGATCTTGGAAGCAATTAGTAGGCAAAGTAAAATGTGTATGGACTGTCATAATATAACCAACACTATCTGAAAAAAAAATCCTTCCTTCCTTCCTATTTAAAAAGTAATACTTGGTGTAAATATATTTATTAATTTCATCCTGCCAACATTTCAGTTCTTTTGTTTTACAAATTTGTTTTAGTGAATTTTCCAGTCAATTTTTATTCTAATTCAAAGAATAATTCAAGGAACTTTTCCATTTTTCTTTAAAACCAAAATAAAACTTCTTGAACATATTATCACATTAAGAGACCTAGTCATCACCTAAAAAAGAAATTCAAGTATACTTTCCTCCTTTCCTCTTTGCTGCCATGCCTAATAAATTTAACCCTTTGGAAGCCTAAAAAAGAGCTGAATTGGTTAGTGTTTGAGACTTTTAACCTTTCATCTTAGACCTTAGAGTGTTGTGTGTCTTTTTTTAAAAGAAGTTTTAAATTTACTGCCAAGCTCCTTGGAAACATTTATATTCAAAGATCCTGGGAACCCTTCCAACCTCTAAGATATCCTCACTTCCACCTTTGTGAGGAAATGGCAAGGCAAATTCTGGTGCAGAGACTCTACTGGGTAGGCTTGAGCAAAGCCACAGGGCATCTGGGCCAATGCCCAGTGGCCTACTGAGACAGATGGCTTCTGGAGCCTAGGGGGGGGGTGGAGGAGGAGCAGTGGAAACCAGCTGTCAGCCTCTGCCCCTCCTCAGCAGGAATGACATCAGCACAGATTCCCTTGCCCTGCCTCAAATCTAGCTTCCCACTGTTATAGTTCAGCATGGTTTCCCTGGCACAGCCTGGCCTGAACTGATTTTGTGGATGGTGGAAAGGTAAGTATCTCCAATGGGAATAGGTGTGAGAAAGAGTTTGTGGGGAGAGAAGCAGGGTGTGTGACAGAAAAACCCAAGCACAGAATTCCTGAGGCATGCAAAATCAGTAGTTAGATTGGAACCTAGAGTATGACTCTCCATTTCCATCTCTGCCTTTGCATAGGCCATTCCAGACACATAGAATGTACCCCACTTTTTGTTGTTGTTGTCCACTTGTTTTAGCTGTGTCTGACTCTTCTTGACCCCATTTGGGTATTTTTTTTGGGGGGGGTCAAAAAAGAACCTAATATCTCATTAGCACTTAGTAAGAACCTAACACTTTACCATTTTTATCTCTAGCACATTTTACAGATGAAGAATTAAGGCAAATAGGGTTAAATGACTTGCCCAGGGCCACAAAGCCTCTAAATATGTGAGGAAAGATTTGAACTCAATAAGATGAGTCTTCCTGATACCAAGTCTAGCACTCTATCCACTGTGCCCCCTACCTGTCCTACACCCTCCTTACTTTGGTTCTTCAATCTCTTCCTTCAAGTCACAGCCTTAAGAACTGTTTTCTGAATGAAGTCTTTCTGGATCCCTGCTAATTAATTGCTAATATCCTTCCATCCTGCATTTAACTGTCTTGTAAATATTTGTACTTGTTAACTTTAATATTTAGGATGCACTTTTTTTTTTTTTTTGGTCAAGTGTGAACTCTTTCAGAATAGGGATTGACTTGCTTTTTTTTTTCCTCAATAAATGAGGATGCACATATTTTTATATGTGTTTATCTCTTCAATTAGAATATAAATTCCTTGTGCATAGGTTTTTTTTTTTGGCATTCTTTGTACTTTTATTCCTAGCTCTTAATACAATACCTGGCACAGAGTAAGTATTTAACATTTATTGATTAGTTACCTAGTACCTAGTTCCAGTAGACCATGACATTACATGAGCTTGTATATCACTTATCCAAGGCTTGCATATAGTAGATTCTTAATAATTATTGCTAGTGATAATGAAATATTTCCTGAGCACCTACATCACCCACTATGAAGAATATACTAGATGTCAAAAAAAAAAAAAAGTCCCCTGGTGTAAGATCTCAAAAGGAATTATTTGTATGGTTTGTTGAGGGTTTTATTTTTTTTTTTTTAAAGAAGAGTCAGTATTCTCATCCACAAGGATAGGTTGAACTACATGGAAGTCCCCTTCCAATCAATTCCAGGAAACTATGTCAAATCGTCCTGGCAGAGTCGTGGTCAAGGTCAGCAGTTCCTAATTTCCAAATGTGAAGGATACACACATGGGCTAATGTGTACTTGGAAATTCATTATGGATTTTTTACTTGAATTCATATTTTTTTTTGGTTGAGAGATAATACTCCAGTTCACGCTTGGAGGCCTTTAGCTGAAACAAAGTGAAGTCTTCAAACTGCTCAGGAATCATAAAGTTTCTAAAGCAATTGGATAATAGTAGACATATAGAATGCATAGAGTGTTCTTTATTATTGCCCTCTTTCTGTACTGTATTTGTTACAGCAAAAATGATCTAGATTTATAGTATATGCTATAGGTTCTGGGGTCTTGACTTTCCTGAAGGGACCCAAGCCAAATAGTTAAAATACTATCTTGTTTTGTAGCTCAGTCTAAGTCTTTGCTAAGCCCTCAAATCGGGAGATGACCAAAATTTCTTTTCTTGATCTGTTCTCATAGGTTGAATTGGCAGAGGAATTGGTACAGACAATCAATAAATCAGTAAAATTATTTATGGTAAAAAAATTAATCATGGCAAAGACAGATTTCTTTATTGCATTCCTTCTTTTATACAGAAATCATTCTTAAATTAGTTTGAAATTTGGAGGAAAAGCTGCAACTATTTGAACTAATCTATTTCCCCTATTGTATCCTTGTCTTAACATACAAATCATTGCCCTCATAATGAAACCAGTGCATATTTTCATGTTTCTGTCCAAAAATCCCTTTTTATTTCCGTTTAAAATTATTGCTCAAAATGTTTTAAGTCTCAGAAACAATTATCTAAATCTTTGAAGGACAACATTTTGAAACAGAGCATTAACTGGAAAAAGTATAAGAAAAGAAACATCCTATTATATTTTGAACAAATTATACTCAATTCTGGTTAAAATACCACAAAAGAAGATGCATAGAAATGAAAAAAAAATTTACCCTTGTAACAGGGAGAAAAGTAGTCTCAGGGCCTTTAAAACAACTTTAGATAATCTATGTAGATTTTTCATTCTCTTCTACTACAGAAAGAGAAAGGAAATAGGGACTCCAAATTCATAAAGACCTTTCCTGGATATTGCTATTGAAGAGATTAAAGAGTTTAGGCAAATGAAAAGATTGCATGCAGTTGAGAAAACAATCTTCCTTTAGAGATAATAATATTAGGGTACTTTGATATTTAGTTAGCATAAAGGTTGTGAATGATCTAGTAGGAAGATTCAGGGTATGCTTGTTGGTAAAGAAAAGTTGACTATTCATAAGAAAAATTGTAAATGGCACTATGAATATTTATTTTTAAATTTTATCTAAAATATATTTTAAAGGAGTGGTAGAATATTAAATTATAGGAGAGAGCAGAACTTTTATGTTAGATGATTTTGTTTAATTGTATTTTTTTCCCTCAAAAAAAAGGGGGGGGGATGGGGTAGAGATTCAATGTTAGGAAGAGGTTATATTATAACAAAATGTACCAATAAAAAAGAAATTAAAAGGATAATTGGTTAAAGTCACTGGTATTCAAACAAAATCAATTCAACAAATATTTATATAGCAATCTTTAGAAATACAAGGTAAAAAAATGGACTCTCTACCTTAAAGGAACTTACAAATTAGTAAGTGGGGAAAGTAAGGTAAAATAATATGAATTCACACAGAAGTATAGATTTAGAGCTAAAGCAACCTCAGAGGCCATCTACCCCATTTTACAGCTGAGAAAACTAAGGTCCAGAATACAAAGACTAACTCAGTGTTGCTTTTAACTCCAGAGTCGGTGTTGTTCTGCTGTACCACAGTTTTTTATGAAGTGCTTTAAGATGTGTTTGCTTACAACAATTCTCTAAAGTAATTAGTGAATGTGTCATTATCACCATTCTACTGTTAAGAAACTGAGACTTGGCAAGTTTAAATGACTTTTTCATGATCACATAGAACCAAGATTCTAACTAGAATCTTCTCGTTCCCCAAAGCCCATCAATTCCTTCTCTAAGTCCTTGCTGTATGAAAATCAGCATGATACAGTGTAGAATGTGATCAAGGCAAAGAGATGCAGCTGTTAAACAAATTAAGAAATATGAGGAGAGAGAAGAAATTTTTTTTACTGGAGGTGAAGTTTGAAAGTTGTGCTTTTGATGAATAAAAGGGTGAAAATCAGGCTTAGGTTGGTTATCAGGAAACCCATTAAATATCCACACCAATGAAATTACAGAATAGTTTTCTTTTTCTTGGGAAGTATTAATAGATCACATTTCTATGTTATACAGTTTATAAAACATGATGCCAAATGACAGAATTTAAGAGATATTTAAAAGCTACACTTCGACATGTAACAAGACAAAAATATACTCTACACACACCAGATAAGTGATCATCTAATCTTTGAGAGAGTATCTCCTATTTCTTGAGGCAGTCTAATCCCTTTATATGCATTATCTCATTTTATCACCATAATAACTCCAGGATGTAGGTAAAATATTAGTATCCTCATTTGATATGAGATCCAGTGACTTAACATCACAATAACATTAGTGGTAGAGTTCCATGCCTTCTTGAGACAGTTGGATGGCAAAATAGCCCAAAAACTGAGCCTGGAATCAGGAAGACCCAAGTTAAATTCAAGTCTCAGACACTTACTAGCTGTGTGACACTAGGCTAGTCAGTTAACTTCTGTCTTAGTGGGGAGAAAAAGACTAAGTTCACTGTCTCCTACCCTTAACCAGAGAGATAAAGTTTGAAAAGAAATCACACATTCTGCAGGCAGGATGAAAAATAGAAGAGAGTTTCAAATGAGAGCAGGTCATTCACTGTAAAGATTCACTGAGGCATTGGCTTTTCCTGTCAGGTCACCAATGAGGGAATTATTTCATCATCTCAAACCTCAAGTGCCATTCAATGTGCCAATCATAGATGACTAAAACCAGCTAGAATCTTTGTAATCCTCAAAGCACTTAAACATCAGGATAATCAAGGTGTTCTGCTGGAATAAGTAGGGCAGTTTTGGTCATGCCCTCTTCAATCTCCAGTTCCATACAAATTAAATAAAAAGTAGCTCGGGGAGAGACTGTACAAGCAACCGGGAAAATTGGGAAAGATTTCAGGCAGATAGTGGGACTTAAGCTTAAATTGGAAGGAAAGTAGGGATTCTAACTCTTGGAAATGAGGAGTTAGTGATATCCAAGCATGACAGAACCCAGTACAAAGACATTGAGGCAAGAATTAGAATATCCTGGGGTTGGTCAGTTGAATTGCAGAATGTGAGAAGGGAAAGTAATATGTAAAAACATGGGAAAGGTAGAAAGGAATCAGATTGTGAAGGGACTTAAATGCCAAACAGAAGATAGAGATAAAAAGGAATAGAAGGCGGTGATAGTTTTAAACCTAAACTTTTGGAAAATCACTTCCACAATTCAGTCGAAGATGGACTGAATTAGCAAGAAACTTAAGGCTGGGACATCAACTATAGTGCTATTGATGTAGCACCATAGCATTTAAATGTTGAGAGATGATGAGACCCTGAATTAGGATTGTGGCTTTGTGAGTAGAGAGAAGAGGATGGATGTGAGAGGTGTTATAGGGGATTTCTTAGGGGAGATGGTATTCAGTTGAACTGGATTCACTAAAGTGTTGAGAATGGGAAGAGATGAGAGTAAGGTAGAACAGGGGTGATAACTTGGCAAAGTACTGAGAGATTTTAAGAAATGATGAGGATGAAGAATATGTTTGGGAAGAGCAAGGCATGGGCAGAAATGGAATGATAGGAAATTATAATAAAGATAAAGAAATTTCCAAATACTTAATCATGGAAATGAAGTAATTGTAGGGGATAGTAAGATCAAGAATGTTGTCATCTTTATGTATAACTAAGGAGGAGTTAAAAAGTAGGTTTTGAGAGTTGAGCAGACAGAATAACTTGCAGGTTAGGATGTTTAAGGGAACTTGAATATGAACATTAAATCTCCTATATGGAGACATAAATTGGGTTGGAGAGAGAAATACTAAATCAGCCACTGAACTCATTTAGAATGGAAGGAATATGTTCTGGGAATAGATTGATGTTGGTTCATATAAGGTGGTCTGCATTAAGCTGCTCTTTAGTTGTTGTGGCATGGTAGAAAGATTATCCTAGATTGTTTTCTATGGAAAATAATCAATTAGAGTTTTTTTAATTTTACTTAATTCCTTCTCAAACTCAATATTTCCTAATCATTTTTGATCCTGAAACATTTGGGGCTTGAAATATACTGACAGACTTCATAAATATTTAGAAAATTCCTGGGATAAACAGTTCAAAGAATTTTAGAAGAAAATAGAGGAATTAAGCCTATTTTTTTCATAATCAGAAAAATCACATATATAGTAAATATTTTGTAGATATGTAAAATTTATATACATATTTATATATATAATTTCATGTTTAATATATTAGAGAGAAAAATGTAACTAACATTGCAATTTTCAAATGGAACCTTTATTTGCATGCGGCAGACCACCAGGATTCCATAAATATAATTTAGGAAATGCTACTACTCTAACCGCTATGAATGGGGCAAGGAGAGCAAAACACAGAAAGATTATGTAGTTTACATAGCTCTTCTAAGAGCTTTGACATCAGTTTTCAATCCATTTAAATGTCCACATTTTATACATCATCCAGGACAATGTATTTTCACATTTTTAGTTTGTCTGGTCAGGATTTGCATTTTTTAAAAGATACCTTTCAATGTATATGAGATATATGTGTGTATGAGATTGTGCTCAGAGGGGTACAAACTATCTGTCCTAATACAGATGTGTATTGTGTAACTGAGTCAATGATAGGTTTTCAAAGGATTTGTGTTTTATTTGTTGTGGTGGTTGCAGTTTTAACTTACAGCCTCAGAGTGTTTTAATGTCACCCTTTCAAAATGGGTCATGCAGTACATTAAGTTTTCTTACAATGTAATTTGGCCCTCTTATTACTATTTGTTGTCCTTCTAGACAAAATGCTTTAAAAATTATACTTTCATATTTATGCCTTTTCCTAGCAATAGTTACTGTGATTTTTAGTTCTGGTGGATTTATATTAAACATAATTCATAAAACTCTCCTTGCCTGGAAGCCACATGAAAAATGATATTAGTTTTCTGTTGGAAGACTTAGTTCTTAATGTTCTACAAGTTTAAAAAATATTTGGAGACTACTATCTAAGACTTGAAATTTGAGATGTAGTATCTTCCACAAATTTGACAATAAGCATTTTATTAAGCGCATACTCTGTTCTAGGCAATGAGGATACAAATAGAAATGAAAGAACTTACAAAGCTAATGATTGGGGAAATCAGGAAAGGCTTCTAATGGACTACAATATTAATTTCATTTTATATTTAAGCAAATTGAAAGAGAAGATATACAGCTTACTTAAGAATCATCCAAAGAATCATTTGAAAATTCAAGTTAAAAAAAACCTTGTTTTCCAGACTTCATTAAGACCCAGTGACACATTGATTTCACCCTCAAATCATACTTCCTCAAATCCTTGATGTCATTCAGATGGATACCCCTTCCAAAGGAAAAGATCATAACCTATCCATGCCTTCACATCTTGTAAGATTATCATCCAGTTCCTTTACAAATCCTCCGTACAGGAACTATACAACATGCTCAAAGCCTTCTTTGAATAGCTCGTGGATACAAGAGAGTAGTCTAAGGGAGCTTTTCTTTTCTCATCATGCATGGAAATTATCATTAATGATATACTATTATACACATACCCATCTGCATCTTTCTATTGTCTTTAGTATCACATGTAAATTTAATTCTTTTAAGATCATGGTGTTCCATAATCCATAGCCTTATAGTATCTCTAATAGTACACTGATACAAGCAAGCAAACAAAAAATGAGGGGGTTTGTTGATCAGGAGCACCTTGAAATTATTGAAAGCACTTGATAGTTTCTCAAATTCAATCCAGTTCTAGTTTTTCCACCTAATCAATTTTGGATTCAGTTTACTTTTCAGCTTCATTGGCTTATCCAAAGGTACATGTACTAATGGATTAATTCAGTGGTCTAATTGCATGTGCTAATCTGGACAATATGTTTATTTAATATTTTAGAGAGGAAGATGTAACCAGCATTATTTGTTATTGTTGTTGTTGTTGTATTAATTATATGGATGACTATTAGTTCAATCTCTCTTGAGTTGTCATGGATCTAATTGAGGTAGCCCTGTAATATTTCAGGGATAAGTGCAATAAAAACAATACAATCAGCAAACAGGAACATCTGGAGAACTCCACCGTCTCTACCATCTACAGGAAATCCCTTTTCCATTTGGACTTTGCACAAAATATCTTCCATGGTACTCTCAAACACCCTTGGCAAGCATCTTTTTATTTCCTATCTAGCTTGATATTAGTATTCAAAGGAACATTGATCAAAGTTATCTCTGTGGTTGCATCTATGAAGGACAACATTCAATAATGTTAGCATGGACTCTTTGTAGTAGCCAAAAACTGCAACTGAGTGGATGCTCATCAATTGGAGAATGGCTGAATAAATTGTAGTATATGAATGTTATAGAAAAGTATTGTTCTGTAAGAAATTACCAGCAGGATGATTTCAGAAAGGCCTGGAGAGACTTACATGAACTGATGCTGAGTGAAATGAGCAGGACCAGAAGATCATTATATACTTCAACAACAATACTATATGATAATCAATTCTAATGGATGAGGCCCTCTGCAATAATGAGATGAACCAAATCAGTTCCAATAGAGCAATAATGAACTGAACCAGCTAGACCCAGGGAAAGAACTCTGGGAGATGACTATGAACCACTACATAGAATTCCCAATCCCTATATTTTTGTCTGCCTGCATTTTTGATTTCCTTCACAGGTTAATTGTACATTATTTCAAAGTCAGATTCTTCTTGTGCAGCAAAATAACTGTATGGATATGTATACATATATTGTATTTAACATATATTTTAACATATTTAACATGTATTGGTATACCTGCCATCTGGGGGAGGGGGCAGGGGGAAGGAGGGGAAAAATTGCAACAAAAGGTTTGGCAATTGTCAATGCTGAAAAAAATTACCCATGCATATATCTGGTAAATAAAAAGTTATATAAAAAGCAAAAATAAATAAATAAATATTTTTAGCATAGATATGGCCAACATTTTGGAAGAAAGAAGAGAACCTTTAAGCAGAAATCAGTTCTGCTGAGTCAAGTGTAGTTGTTAAAAATACTAATGATAACTATTTCAGAATTTTAAATTTTTTAATACCTTGTGTGACTATGAAAAACATAATTTATAACAATCTGCCTGTTCCTTTGTAATATTTCACCCTAATACATACCTAAGTGATTCTCATAAGTATCTTGTGGGAAAGGAGAAATAGACATATATCATAACAGTTTTCAATGCATTTTTGCTCACTTTTATAATAAATATCCTTCCTCTGATTCTGTTTTCTTAACTTCATTTGGTGACTTCACTTCCAGCATCCATTAAGAACCCAAGTTATAAGAAGTGAGGCCTGGGAGCCTTCTCAAAGTCTTGGGTCTTGGCCTTTGGCAATGGAACCTATGACCTTGTAATTTTTAAAGATCAGGAGGATATTTCAGCATTTAGAGTCTACGTTCTTGAGCCAGTGTAGTATCAACAGCAAGAAACAACGACTGACAATGACCTTTGGACCAATCTAGAAAAAGCTGAGTTGAGAACTTATTCAGCAGTCATGACACACTTAGATAAGAATTTGGCCTGACTAAAGTTAATATAGTAACTGAGTTATACTAAAAGTTTAAACCTCTCAAGTATCAAGATGGAATATATTAGGAGTACCTACATAGTGCAGCAAAGAAATCATGAGACCTGAGTTCAAATGCTGCCTTAGACATTTAACAATTGCTATATGGCAACTCACTTAACCCCAATTGCCTTGTCAAAAAAGCAAAAAACAGATGGCATGAAGGAGAGTATAACCCTGAGGTTTTTGGATAAATGTGGTATACTTTTGAAATAAGCAAACCTTTATAAAACCCCTTCTCAATCCCACCCACTGACTCAAAGTTATGATTCTACCCGGACAATTTAGTACTCACAAAACACTTGACACCCAAGAAAGCAGACAATTAAGGTAAAGGAAACTTTTTTTGGTTTGGTCTTAGTTGATTTTAATAATTGCCTTAATTGTTCATTTTACTTTGTGTATGTGATTACTGCCTTGTTTTAAAAAAAAGTCTTCCTCATCTTTAGATCTAGGCCCCTTTATTTCAAATCCCATTTTTCCCCCCATGGTCCATCCTCACAGGAGATGAAGAACAGCTGGCCACCATCTGCTACAAAATAAGTCATCACACATTTAGGAAGCATCAAATCCCTGAATTTGGGCCTCTATGTAGTAACGCAGCTTTTGAGAGATTTGGCAGCCATACCATTACTCAGACTCCACCTTCCTAAAATTGTACATTCTTTCCCAATATTAGGCTAGCCACTTCCTGCACACACCCTGTTCTCCTCCTTCTCAGCCCACGTCCTAGAAGACCTACCTCGTGCCATGTGCAAAGCCAGGACAAGCCACCTGGAGAAAAAGTTCAAAAATGTACTTCCCATGTCATACCATGTGCCATTGTCAACCAGCAGCTTTGAATTTCACTGCTGCACATACACTGACTTTTCACAAAATAAATCCCTGAACACCATGAAGAACAACATTTCTGTCATAAAAAGATATACATCTATAAAAATAATATTTAAAAATTGAATCTCACCCAACTTTTTTTCAGTTTCTGCTTGGTTACATCCTATCTTGTCTATTCCTAGGGGTTATGCAGTATTCAAACAATAAACATTTGAAGTGATAATGCTTCTTCATAAGTTGCTAATGGGGAGTTTCCCAAAGAAAACACAAATTATAAGAAAAGTAGTTTAGGTGATTGGAGATTATTTGAAAAGAAAGAACACTGGACTCAGTCAATCTGTAAATGATTTGGATAAAAAACCAATTAGTTGCCATAAGATCATGGGATCAAAGATTGTCAGAGCTAGTCAGTACCTTACAGCCAGGGAAACTAACGTCCAAACCATTTACTTCCTGCCTGTGGGTCACTGGTTATAGGTTTCTTTTTTCTCATCTATCAAGTGAAGGAGTTGGACAAGAAGATCTCCTGGGTCAGATCAAGTTTCCAATCTATGGTCCTATGAACCCCCTAATCTGTGTCCACAAAGTCAGGGCTAACTAAGAATTAGAGCAGACCATGGTTGTGAGAGGAACATTTAGTGAGGCAAATAAGAATGGACAAGATATATCAGAGATGTCTATGATTTTCTATCTTTTCCTCTTCTTCTTTTTCCCCTTGGAATTGTGGGAAATGCCTTGTTATATTATTCAAACAACTTAGTTATCATACTGTTTAAATCTAACTTTATGTTACTAGAGATTGTTTGAACTCCAAATGTTATCCTGACTTCAGTAATTCTCCAGAAAGTCTGGATATGACTACAAAATATTTGGTTTCTCAAAGTCCTGAATTCACCCCAAATCTTATTGATTGGGATTCACTCATCCAGTTTTGGTTTCAGATTCATCCAAATTTGGTTTTGGATTCCCTTATGTTTTGACTTTATCCAAGTTTTATCAAATGTTTATATTTACTGATATTTATCTCAGCCTACCTTCCTTTCAAGTTGTATATCCTTCATTTTCAAAAAGGACCAATGATATCACAGATGACATATTGACTTGCTCATGAATTGGATTTAAGTGAGGCAGCTGTACAAAGTTATCAGCCTTTCATTAAAGTCCACTGACAAAACAAAAGTCAGGATGGCTGCTGATGGTCTAGGATGCAGTGTATGATCTTGATGTTTTTGATGTCTGACCAAGCTCTTAGGACTCCATAGTACCTGCTTCAGCCATCTTCACCGCTGTTGGGACTAATTGTTTTCATCTAACCATTCTAGCAGGGGAAGTTTTCACATGCTTGGGGATGGACACCTCCCCCAACTCACTGACAGGTTTGAGGCCTGTCAGCTGCCTTCAACTTGGTTTAGTCTATCCACCAAGACAGCTTTACCAGAGTGTGCCATTGCACATGCTGCATTTCCTTGGAATAGCAGTGTAGATTCTTTGTAGAGATAGAGATGCACATCATAGTCTCCCCAAACTTTCATATCCTGTTTGGTTCTTGTTTCTAAGTTTCTATAAATGCTCTGTAGCAGATATGCCTTGTACAGGAGAAGCCTTTGCCACCTGGTGGTCATGGAAAAAGCACCTGGCTTTAAATCAGAGGATTTGAGTTTATATTCTGTCACTTACTACTGATATGATTGTAGGTAAGTCACTTAATCTCTCTAGTTCAATTTCCTCATCTGTAAAAGGGGGATGGACTAAATAATCTCTAAAGTTTCTTCTAGTTCTAATTCATGACCCATACCACTTTAGTATAATAATGACCAATTAGGTTATCTGCCTATTATTTCTCATTCTTGGTACAAGATCAATTCATTTGATATTCTAGCATTTCATATATATACATATATACATATATATGCATACATATATGTATATATGCATACATATATGTATATATACATGCAAATACATATGTATATGTATATATTCATATGTGGACACAGAAATATAAGCATATTATGTGTGTGTATGTATGGATATATTCCTTTACAAACTCAGTTTGTACATATATTTATACATATGTGTATAAGTACATATATTTACATACTATATCACATTTTATATGTATATGAGTATCTATATATACATATATATACTGCACACATATATGCTTATACATATATATCTTAAACAGTGTATTTTATATGAAATCTTGGGGGTAAGTTGTCAAAATCCTGTACTCTCCTCATGACCTTCATAACCCTTTAGGTTATTTGTAATTTTAATACTCCTGATGAGATCTTGGTTTTCCATGAGATAAGAATCTAAAAACCTAAACATTAATCAGCTTAATAAATTCAGTTTTGCATCATATTTCTCCAATATCTTGCATGCATTTGCAAGTTCTTATATATTCCAAATGTTCCATTTAAATCTAATCATAATTATAGCCATTCATGTTTCCTCAAGGACATCTCTTCCTAGGAAAGGAAAAGAGACATGTGAATCATGAGAGAAGGATTATAAATAGATGGCTAGGCTATTATGCTGGTATCCATGGAATATTAAAAGATTAAAATATTTAAAATTCCTATAGGAAGTTCTATGACATTTTGAATAGATCCTCTCTTCTTTGTAATGTTTTATAGGACAATAATGAGAAACACAGAGAAACACAGGCAGGGATAAGCTGTGATATCAAGATTTAAAACATTGCAAAACTGACAATAGATCATCAATTTCTCAAGACAAGGACCATGTAGTATTAGATACCTTTGCATCCCTCCCTGTCCCCAATGCCTAACAAAATATTGAGCACAGTGGTGACACTTAAGTACTTAAGAACTCTTCTTCTGGAGAAACATCTATTAAATAGTTTACAAAAACTTTGTCAGCAATTGCAATATTTTTGCTTGGAAACTCAGGTTTTAAACTTGACAATAGTTACTATATTGATATTTTGGTGTGAGAGGGTCTTGAGGTGAGGAAGGAAACCATCATAACTGAGCTAAACAGTGTGAAATTTCATGGTTTATGGTATTGAAAGGAGAGAAGAGGTTTTGGTTTTTTGTTCTCACAGAGAATGCCAACTATAGTAAACACCCAGAGGGAAATCTAGTGATCCCAAGAATGCAATAAATCATAACCATAATGTCATAAACCATAACCTATTAATGTCTCTAAATATTATCTCCTAACATAACATATACTACATAAATCAATTTCTAAATAATAATTTTGGATGTGTGCTTTACTGCAGAGAAATAAGATGTAAGTAAAACACTTGATTTATGTCAGGTGTTCTTCCATTCAGTCAGAGACTAAATAAAACAAAATACAGCTAAAGAGTGAGTCTCTGACAAAATGGGGCATGCTACCTTATTCCATGTGCCAGAAGTCCTCACTTTTGCAGGAAATTTCTCCCACCAATAATCAATTTCATGGGTCATAAATATAAGCACTTACAGGAGGAGGAATATTTCATGTTTATCTTTTTATTCCTGGATTCCAAGACAATGCCTTGTACATGATAGTTGATTAATTAGTTTTTTCTTTGGATTCCTTAACAACAAACACCCCTCCATTTACCTGCATTGTCTAATTTTATCAAAGTTTCACAATGAAGTTTTGTGCCACAGAATATTTTAATGGAGGTATTTTACAGGCCAATTCAGGGAAATAGTGGAATACAAGAAAATAATCTTGACTTAGGAATCAAAGGATCTATTCTGTCACTTTATACTTATATGATAGTTGAAGAAGTCAGTTAGACAAAGGGCCAGTGATTAAAAAGTGTTCAAAGCTAAAGAGAAATCAGGCAAGATGAAAACTGGGAGGTCATTAGATTTTTTTTTAGCTTAACTGATCAAGGGTAACCTAGTGGATAAAAATTTTAATTAATTGAGGGGGTTAGAAATCTGGTTTATATGGGGTGAAGGGGGAGTAGGTAGTATAGGAGAGACCAGTGAGAATAGATAACTTTTCTAAAAGCTTAGCACCAAAAGGGAGGAGATGGCAAAGTTGGGAGAAGACTTTTTTTAAAAGGCTGGGGGAGACCTAAGCATATTTTAAGTAGCGATGAAAGGACTAGTAGAAAGACATCAATTGAAAGTGAGAGAAAAGGAGAATGACTACTGGGGCACTGTTCTGAAGAAGATGGGAAGAGACTGAACAAACACATAAAAAGTTAGTCTTGATGAGGAGAAAGGTCACTTCCTTTCTCAAAGATTGAAGTAAATAAAGAAATGATGGATTAAGGAGTGTGTGTGTGTGTGTGTGTGTGTGTGTGTGTGTGTGTGTGTGTGTGTGTAGGGAAGAGTTTATCATCTTCATCATCATCATCATCATCAACTAAGTGGATAGAGTTCCAGCCCAGGAATCAGGAAGACTTATCTTCCTTAGTTCAAGATACTTACCAGCTGTGTGACCCTAGGCAAGTCACTTAATCCCATTTGCCTCAGTTTCCTCATCTGTAAAATGAGCTGGAGAAGGAAAGGATAAACCATTCCAGTATCTTCACCAAGAAAACCCCAAAAGGGAATTGCAAGGAGTCAGAAATAACTGAACAACAAAATTATCATGAATAATCATCACATTAAAGTAAGAAATAAAGTCATTTATTGAAAAAGCAATAGAGGAAAATAAGGGGGGATTAAAAATCATAGATTTGGAGTCTGAAGGGACCTAAGAGGTCATCTACTTCAATTTCTTTATTTTAAAGGAGAGGAAACTGAGGCCTAGAAAGATTAAGTGACTTTCCTGAGGTCCTATAAGTATCTGTGCCAGAACTTGAATTCAGGTCCTCTGACTCCAAAATCAGTATTTTCCATTGTATCATATTGTCTTTGAGGTCACATTTTGAAAACAATTGCTGAGACACCCATAATGGAAAGTCAATCAAAGAAGAATGAGTTTTGGCCTTTGATAGCCTAGGTCCAGTTGAGATTAATTAATACTAATTTTTAGTGGAAAAAGGAATGTGATTTTCACCAGCAATTTATGAGTAGAGATAAAAGAAATTATGGTGATGATCCAGGGTTGAGGATTGGCAAGACATGAGCAACAACAGGTCAATGGAGCCAGGGAGTTACAAGTGGAAGAGAAGGAATAATTAGCCAAACAACTCAAAGACTGAGCCTTTGAAGAAGGGTGTTTGAAAACAGGGGAGGAATGATAGGTTGGGAAGACAAAGGAGAGAGATGGAAAGGTAGGAGGACATCATGGTTATAAAGATCATGGAGATGTCAGAATTACAGTGAGTTATAAGGTACTTCTATAGTTGACAGAAATGGAGTGATTGATATAGATTGAAAAGACTGAGGAATTTGAAGCCTGGGACTGTTTTTGAAAAATAATTTTCATTAAATCAGGGAATACATCCTTTTTTATTTCTTTACTGAGCATAACATTCCATCAAGGCTTCATAAATATTAGTCATTAATGGTTAAAACCCCAAATACTTAGTATTTTCAGCAGCCCCCAGTCTTGCTATTTTATGACAGCTGCCCTTAACAATTATTTTTAAACAGGCTTCTAAAACGTTTATCCAGATAGATGTTTTCCTTTTCAAAATTGTCATTTTGGGAGGCTGGATACTTTTTTGCAAGTGAAAAACTCATTGCTGAAACTATTTTGGAAAAAAAAATTCCAACCTGTGAAACATTTTTTTCAATCATTCTCAAAAGGTTACAGTGGAATTGACTTTTAAAACCAGGCAGATCAGTTATAGTCAAATCTACTGAATAAAGGAGGCAAGCAAATGTGGTAACAGTTCTTTTGTTTAAGAAAATGTTGCTATAAAATCATGAAACCATATTTATCCCACATATATTCTATTTGTTTGCATGTTGTTTCCCTCATTACACTGTGTGAGCTCCTTGAGGAGAAAGACTGACTTTTCAACTTTCTTTGCATCTTCAGAGCTTAGAAAAATGCCTTGCACACAGTAAGGACTTAGTAAGTCCACAAGCACTTGACATTTCACATGCATTTCATAAAAAAGGCTCTAAGAGCAATTATGAAAAATTTTTAAAATGTCTTGGGCAACATTTCCATCTTTTGAATAAGTAGTTAACTTCTAAGGAAGGCTACAATGAAGCGGATAACACTCATTTGGACAAGCAAATTCTACTATATTTGCTATTTTAAAAATCCATCCCTTTAAAGTCATTTTGCATGAATATGCCATGGTCTCACCATCCATCTCTTTCATTTTTTTCCTCACTCACTAACATAGCCAGGTGTTTTGATAAATGTACAATCCTTAATAAATCCCATTTTAATCACAAAGGAAAAAAAAACATGGAAAAAAGAACAATTAGAAACATGAAACTGTTCAAAGGAAACATCTGAAAAGGAGAAATTTAAGGCGTTGTACACATTAAACAGATCCCAAATAGTCCTAGGATTACTATGTCTGAAAACCAACATGAAAGGGAAGCCTTATTTCCTTGCTGGAAATTCCCTAAACCAGATGACACAAAATTGTAAGGTTCTAGATAAGGGCAATAGAAAGACATATGAAAAGAAAATTAGATATCACTAACAAGAGAGAGTGAGGGGGATAGATTTTCAGAATATAAAACTAATTTTAAATGGTCATAATTTAACATAAGTAGTTATTATTTAACATGTAGCATAAACAAAGCATTGTGTGAATATATTTTCAATTACAGTTTACTTTGTCAGAGAAACAGAACATGAAAAATGACCTTTACTTGAAATTTCACATATAGAGAAACATGAAAGCAGAGATCAAAGCTGAGATTACCTTCTCCACTCCCTAGGTATATCACTGCCATTAGCATTAATGAAAGCATGTCCTATATACAAAGAAAATACTTTCTCAGTGATCCCTTATTTTATAACTAACTTTAAAAATAGGAAAATAGAAGCAGCTTATGGCTGACACTAATCTGACTACCTGTTCAAACTTTGAAAGGGAACTATGGTGCCACTTTCAGTTTTTAAGTGGATTTTGCTTCCATAAAACAATATATTTATATAGCTCTTAAAGGATTTGCTTCTCCCAAAGTAATCCTGAGAAATAGGCATTGTAAGTATTTGTATATTAATTTCTCACATGAGGAAATAGACACAGGAAGAAACGACTTGCCCAAGATCACACAGCTAGTAAGGGTCTAAGTCAAGATTTGACCCAGGTTTCTTCTGACTCAGAAGCTCCAGGATTTTTCTACTGTATCATGTGAATGAATTTATTTACATGCAATATATTTAGGCAATGTATACTATCTATATTCACTGTGGGTTATAGATGCAGTTAAAGGACATAAATTCTACATTTTTTATATACTTAAACTCTAGCAAGTCTAACAGGAAGTCTTAGCTTATAGCTGTTATCTATGAGCAAAATAATGATACATTGCATAAATAATATATTAAAGACTCATTCTTTAACAGAATCAAAAAAATCTCAAAATATCAGAGACTGAAGGTAGTTTGGAGGTCAACCAAGTTCCTTTTGTTTTTATAAGGATAAGGAACTTCATTAAGGTCACACATGTAACAGCAGCAAGGGCAAAAGACTAATGGTCACACCTCTAATTAGCAGTACAGTCAAGACTCAAGTCCAGGTCTTCTCATTCAGAGGCCCCAGATCTTTCTGCTTCACTCTCTAGAATGAATTATCATATTAAGAATGTGATAGATTATACACGTGTTTATTCTTTTGTTCCAATGAAATACCTATTTTAAGTAGGAGAGCAGAAGATTTAAAATTAGGAGGGACCTCTAAATCTAGTCCAAATCCTTTATTTTTACAAATGGGGAAACTGAGGTCCAGGGAGATTTAAGTGACTTGATCAAGGTTACACTGTTAATGTCAGAGGTCATATTTATAATTATATTCTAATATTCTAACTCTGTTGTCTTTTTTTTTTTAAATCAACCTTTAAATATATTAAACACTCCTAAAGAAAACAGTTTCTAATCTTAGAATTTATAGCTAAAAGGAATTTTAGGGATCATCTAGCCCAGAGGCCCCTAATCCTTTCCTAATGAGGAATTATTTTTAAATTACTCCTAGTCTTATGATCTGTCAGTATTCTATTAAAAATGTTTCATGGAAGTGAAACACCATTTATGAGAGGCCTGTCACTGCATGTCATCAGTTAGTTGGTTAGTTTGGCATGTGTTTAGTGAGAGCAAAAAACAGTGGTAAAAATGGATACATGGCCAGCCTTGGAGTCTGGAAGACTTGGATCGAAACCTTGCTCTGGCACATGTTAGTTGTTTGAATATGGGTAAGTCAAGTAATTTCTCAGGGTCTCAGGAAACTCTTTTAAATATGTAAACTTTAGACAATTACCATTTGCATTCTGTGGAAGAAGAAAATGTACCAATAAAATAATAAATCAGGACTAGAGAAGAAAAGGATCTAGGAAAGAGAGATGAAAAAGTAGATAAGGTAATGAGGGAAAGTAATAAAGAGGAGAAAGGAAAAAAAGAATAGGTAGATAGAGAAGGAAATAAGAATAATATCTGGAGGGAAATGGATAGTGAGAGGGGGAAGATGTTTGACAATCTCTCTCCTCTTTGGGTGAGGGCAGATATGGATCTCTGACCTCTTTAATCATGGTTTTAAAACTTTCACTAAGATTTTACATGGCTTCATTATGTTATGGAGGTACTAGGTTCTCTTGGGGTATGCCAAGAGAATACAAGTATTGGCAAGTCCTACCAAGCTGAAAAGGCTTTAAGTATGGGCCTGTTGACCAAGTTTCAGCCTAGCTATGTCTGGAGAGGCTTACTGCCAGTTTGGGGTGATGAACTTTTTTTTCTTGCCAAAGTAATAAGTAAACACCATCTACTAAGCCTTAGAAAAAATGCTATCTATATTGATGGAGAGTGTTAATTCAATTTGTCATTTAAAGGAATAAAATATCTACATTTAGAAAAAAACTGATTGGACTACTGGAATCTTTGGACTTTTGTCAGAACTCAAAAAATATATCTTACTATGCAAATGGACATGAAACTGGGCTCTTATACCAAGCTGCCTATACTGTGGCAAACAAAAATAAAATAACAAGATACTAAAGCATCCTGTGATCTGCTGAGTTACCAGTTTTACTTGCACCTTCTGAACTTGTAATGGGAAGTAACGCTTATTGGGCTTCCATGAGATTTTATCTTACCCAAGGAGTACCTGCAGGCCTTAGTAGAAGGCCTCTTCTCCTCCTGGTTCTGACCATTAAAGATGAACTACCTTCTGAGAATTGGTCCTCAACATGGAGGGATGAGGTGAGAGGAACACCGAGAAGAAACTTTAAAGGCTTCATTGTTGAATGAATAAAAAAGAACTTGTATTTATCATATGCCAGGCCCTGTGTTATGGTACAGGAAAACTAATACAAAAAGTAAGACAATTATTTCCCTCTTACTTCATATTGGAACTTAATTCGTATTGGAGAAGACAACACATATAGAAGAATGATGGCCAGAGAAGGGTGATTTGACTTGAGAAGTCACTATGTTAGTAAGTGCTATAAGGTACTGCCATAAGACAATGGGTTAGTATATACTTTCCAGGAATGGTAGAAAGGTGAAGTGGATAAAGTACTAGACTTAGAGACAGAAAAAGTTAACTTAAAATCTATTTCCAACATTTACTACCCATTTGAACCTGGGCAAGTTAATGAACCTCTGAGCCTCAGTTTGCTTATTTGTAAAATGTGAAGGATGCATTCAATGAGTTCTACAGTATCTCCCAGTTCTAAGACTTATAATTTGAGATGCTTATTGATTCCAGATGCTTATGATTCCAGAGTTAAAGATGGAATAGGAAGTAGAGTATATGAGCAATGGTACCTCAGGAAGACAACTAGACTGAATGATAATCAGTGAACAGCAGCATGTTGGCTTTGGAGCTAGCTGACCCTGAATCATCTTGTTACTTTAGATTGTGTTTGGAAATGTTGAGGCAAGTAAAGGGTAAGAAGGCTCTATTTAAGGTTCAATAAATTAGGATTTATAACTTGGGGTGACTTCAGAAGAAAGGCTTTAACAACCAGACAACACAATCTCAGAACTTTTCAAGCCCACACTTTAGGGTTTCCATCTACAATACAGGAGGATACAAAAAAGTAAAGAATTACATTAAACAAGACTTTATCTTTTATTTACCTTCACTTGATAAACCCTCAATGGCTGTGTTCCCTGCTTTTGATTGTTTTGTCTGCATATTTCCTGCTAAGAGTTTACAAAATAGCACTAT
This sequence comes from Sminthopsis crassicaudata, assembly GCF_048593235.1. Taxonomy (NCBI): domain Eukaryota; kingdom Metazoa; phylum Chordata; class Mammalia; order Dasyuromorphia; family Dasyuridae; genus Sminthopsis; species Sminthopsis crassicaudata. The sequence continues at coordinate 442,447,455 of NC_133619.1, forward strand.
TGAACTGGAAGATAAGAAGCACACCTATTTGTTTAATAACATCAAGGCGGGAAAACTGCTAGCTCATCCATTTTGTTGTTAAGTTGCTCAAAAGGATCAAAATACCAATTAACTTGCTGGCTCAGAAATCTTTGATATCCTCAGATTTACTGACATTTTGGAACTCTTGTTCATACTTGTCTAATGGCTTTTTGATTAGGAACAAAGAAGTGCCAATCTGTTTAGCATTTGACCTGTTTTCTTAAATATTTTCATGTATTCAACTACTTAGATACTAAAAATACTTGACTAGTCACATTTCTAAGTTAAAGGAAAGATAAATAATATCTGATGGGGTATGATTATTTTTGTATCTGAGAATGAGTACTGCTCTTTGGACATCTTTATACTAAGTGTGCTTTGTCATAAGATTTGATAGAAAAGTGCAGTGTAAATTCTATTTATAACCAACCATTTGCACATATATTCTCTCTCTATTAACAGTAATAAGGGAGAATTTTTTGTTTTGTTTTGGATAAAAGTAGTTTCTAAGTGTAGAAAGAGTAGAGGACTGAAGAGAAACAATATTCAATGCCATCTTGGTCCTCAATGGTAGTAATAGCAGTAAGGGTAGAAATAATGTTAGTAGTAGCAGCAGCAGCAGTAAGAATAATAAATTACATAATTGCCCTTCACTTAATTCATATTGTTTTATTTGACACCAACAACAATCCTCTGAATATGATTCCCATTTTATATTTGAGGGAAACCAAATCCCAGGAAGGTAAAAAGATTTGCCCAAAGTTATAGCTAGTAAGGATCTGAGATAAAAGCTGAATCCAGGTCTCCTTGATTCTAAGTATAGCACACTGTAACAGCTGAATGTGGGGGGAAACTCGGGATCCTATAATGTATGCATTTTGATAGACCTTAATGATTATCTAATCCAATCCCCTCATTTTGTAGATCAAGGAACTACAGACTCGGAAGAAGCAAATGCTATCTAATAAAATAAACTCATTTAGATAGGCCCTTTTTAGTACTCTCAGATGAAGCATAGAAACCTGATCATGTTATTAGAGACCTGATATCAAATTAGAACAGACTCCTAGATATCTTCATGCAATAAACATTAATATATTATTTACCATTATAACCCAATAACTAGTCCCAAATGAATCAGATTATACATCATATCCCATCTAGTCATTTGTATCAGTCATATCCTTGATAACTTCCCTGTGATAATACCCTTTAGACTTTCAAATACCATGGACTGGGGGTGTTAATCTGTTCAGTTTTGGAACTTTCACTCTGCAGCTGAACACAGCCCATGCATAAGTACAATCTCACATAACCCACTATATCTGGCCAGTACTGGATCAACCAGTTCCCTCCATTCTTTCCAACTGTCTACCCCAACAATTTTATTGCCATTTGCCTTTCAGCCACTCTTATATCCATCTTCTTTGCCCCTACCTCATTTTCCACCTCTTTCTCTGGTAACTGTAATTAAATCAATGCTACCATTTTCTGGAAAGAGTGTGTCAGTTCCTTACTCATTATTTTGGCAGTTTTCCAAACCATTTCCCTATATACATCTGCCTCTCGGTTTTGTATTTGTCTCTAGTTCTTCACACATTGCCTGATACATAGTAAGTGCTTTATAAATGCTTTTAATTTAATCATTTCATTTGTTGAGTACCAGCTGTGAAGCTTAACAAGTATAGAAGATGAAAAATGGCCCTTTAAGAACTTATAATTGAGATAAGAAGATAAAAGTGCTACTATAACACAATAATTGAGGCAACTAGGTGGGTCAGTAGAAAAAGCACTGGGTCTAAAGTCAGGAAGACCTGAATTCAAGTCCTGATTCAGACACTTACTATCTATGTGATCCTAGGCAAATTGCTAGATTTCTGTGCTAATCAAATGACAAATGGCAAATAACTTCGGTATCCTTGCTAAGAAAACTCCATGAACAATATGATCCACAGGATCATGAAGAGTTGGACATAAGTGAATTGATTGAACAACAACAAAAATAACACATTTAAATATTCATAAGATAGCTATTGAGTTGTATATATGGTAGCTATTAAATTACACAAAAGAATTTAGAAAACTATGTAAAAGTAGTCATTGCAAGGAGATGGGAGGACTGGAAGATAAACACATTTAAAGAAATATCATTAAAGGTGCCAGTCTTACCTTTTCACAAACTCTTCAAAGAGGATGCGGTGGGAATATCCCTGTTGGCGGATACTGGCAGTTTCTAGAATTCCAGTGTAACGAAGCTGGACTAGTACTCTCTCTCTGGAGAACCTCAGGGCTTCTCGGTCATCATTGGGTTTGATACAGCGAACAAAATGAGGCTGTCCAATCACCATTTTGGAGAGTAGATCCATCAGTGAATACTAAGTCAGGGAAAAGGTACATATTGTATTAGATCCTAAACAAAATGACTTCTAGAAAGTGAATGCCAAACTGGATTAATGATATTTAAAATAATTTACCAACTCTTTGATCTGTAATAAAGATATGGGAAATGATAATTTAGTCTATAGCTAATATTTATAAATTCTATAGATGTAATTATTTAAAGCTATGTCATGATATTTCCAAGTTTTCCTATTAAACTACTCATTAGTTTTATAATCCAGACCTATTTTTTCATGCTGACAAACCTATTAGACTAGACCACATTATCTCTTTAGGTTTTTTATGATCATCTTTTAAGGCAGGAATAGATAAGCTGTTTAGAATTAAATATCAACAATAAAACTAAAATGTGACCATAGGTGCAACTGCAACTGTTATTAAAATTAGGGGAGAAGGATTTTTTTTAAATGAGAGGAAAGAAAAGGAAAAGAATGATAGAGTTGAGGAAAGAGAAGAAAGAAGGAAGGGAGGAAGAGAAGGAAAGAGGAAAGGAGACAGATAAGATAAGATGAAAAAAGAGAGGGAAAAAGAAAAAGCAGAGGGAAGAAAGGAGGGCGAGAGTGACAAAATTTGTTATGATGGACAGTGGCAAGATGCTACCAACAATTGTCTCCATGTCTTCTAGTGCTGACTATAGATAGTCTTTGTTAAAGTAGAATTCTAATGTGAGGCATAATCATAAGAATATAACACCAATGTTTAAACAAATATTGTAAAGGAATGCAGGTAAAATGAGAAGAAAAGGAGGATAACAGGGAAAAATCTCTGCCTAATATCATCAGAAGTCAGATTAAACACAATGGGTGATCAAACAGGGTAATACTTTTGGGGTCCAAAAGCAGACTTGAGTATAAAATAGATTAAACTATTTTCTTGTGTAGTTCATAGATAGTTTTTTAATACAAATTTAATTTAGGCATGCAAATACGTAATGTATTTGGGACTGAATTACTATAAGCATGACAATATGCAGAAGGTTGTGAGAATGAGTGAAATTAGGAATAGCTGCTTGCACTATGGTAAGGAGCACACTGGAATACAAGAATTCAAGAGTACTTGAGTAGATTAGGGAGATTGTAGGAAGAAGTAAATCTATGAGAGTGAAATTGTACAAGCTAGAAAAGATCATAACATAGATTCAAAAGTTTGTGAGTGGATATAATCTATTTGGAGCGCTTTGCCATAGGCCAGGAAGGAGTCCAAAGATTTAAGCAATATAGCAGACACTAAGAGATTATCTGGTACTCATTATTTTATTCAAAGTTGACTAAACAACATGAAAATGGAACTTGTGAAATAACCTTGGCTGGAGACCTTATGTCTTACTATATATGATTCATAATGTAATAAAAAAATATGTGAATCCTCAAGCATAATGCACAGGAAGAGGGAATGGACAGGTAATACCATTGGAGAGCCAAAGAAAGGTTAGAGAGAAGAACTGGGAGCAGGGCATTTAGAGAGACTTCTAAATAAATCTTTTGACCCTTTTCACATTGTTAGTCTTGGGTGGAGCACAGGATATTTCTTCCCTTTTAGGCATACAATAGAATTGCCTACCACCAACTTGTGCTGAATAGCTTTTCCCCTGAATTGTATGCAAAAAAAATGTGTACAGAAGATAAAAGCCGACTTGTGAGATTTCAACATAAATGCTTTAAAGGTTAATAAGTGAAAGGAAGGGGATCAAGGAATGGAAAGTTTTGAGTCCAGGATAAGTAAGGGACAAGGGAAAATAAGAGAAGGAAGAAAATTGAAATATAAGAGAAAAGGAAGAATAAGTCAGAGAGATTAGATTTGGATCTGGTAGAAAGTGCCATCCACATCCTGAAAAAGAACTATGGAGACTAAATGAGGGTCAAAGCATAGTATTTTCACTTATTTTGTTGTTGTTTGTTTGTTTGGGATTTTTTTTTCTTTCTCATGATTTTTTTTTCTTTTGATCTGATTTTTCTTTGGTAGCAAGATGAATATGTAAATATGACTAGAAGAATTGTATATGTTTAACGTATATCGAATTGCTGTCTTGGGGGGAGGAGGAAAGAAGGGGGGGAAACATGAGGTTTTGCAAAGGTGAATGTTGAAAAATATTTTTATATGTATTGGGAAAAAATAAATATGATAAATAATTTAGATCTGTAAAGGACCTTAGAAGTCACTGAGCCCACTGCCTTATTTTATAAATGAGAAAACAGAAGACCAGAAAGGTTAAGTGATGTGCCCAGAGAGCCATAGTTGAGGTAGGATTTGAGCCTAATATTTCTTGACACCATATCTAGCACGTTGTACTGCTAGAACTAAAACAGCTAAGACTGGGAAATATTTTAGTAAATTAAAATAGGTTGGACCTCCACCAAACATTAGTTCAGGAAGACTTCTCTATGAGTCCTGGGATGTGTTTATGCCTGGAGTTGCACTCTGTCCAAATTGGGGATTCATATGAATAATCACTTAGGAATGAATCAAGTCCTAAAAAAACTAGAGAAGTTGAGAAAAATGGTCCTAGCTATTTTTGGGTATAGTGGAATTGAAAGCAGGAGGAGTGGGAATCAAGGTCAGGTTCTTATCTATTAAGATGGCTTTAGTCAGGGCAGGGCTAACTTTCAGTACCTAATCAATCAATAGAACTGTAAGGTTTCCTATAGATCCCTAAGAAAGTTGCCCTGCTTTAGACATTCCATTTCCTTTCTCAATACTGCTTCCCTCTCACCTTAACTTCTGTTGGAGCTATCCATGGTGCTTTCTCAGAAGATGACATTTCACCTACTCAACTAGCTAAATCTGCATTACTTCTCCAGTCTTCCTAAATATCCTAACAATTTACACTGGCTTCTTGTGTGTCCATATGACCCATTCTTTGCTAACAACTTCATTCAATTTTGACTTCCATGTGCTTTAGTCTAGCTTTTGTTGCTTAATTCTGCTTCTGATCTGGATCATCTCCTGTTGGTGGCTCTTCTGTTTAGGAGAGAACAAAATCCTGCCCCCTTCTTCCACTCAGCTTCCTAGGATTATCAGCATGAAAAGAAGCATGGCTACCAATGACACCTCTCTCCTTATTTTACAAAGGACTTTGCTGTTAATACTTTTCTCCATTCTTCTTGACTTTATTCTTTCCTCCCTGCTTAATAGTACAATTCTACAATTACATGTAGAAATAGTTTTCAATATTCATTTTTATAAGATTTAGAATTCCAAAATTTTCTCCCTTCTTCTTTCCCTCTCTCTTCCCCAATTTAGCAAGCAATCTGATATGAATTATACATGTACAATCAGGTTAAACATACTTGGGTTTATTTTTAACATACATGTTCACCTACATTTCCTGCCTAACTCACCCAGTATCATAATGATTTCAAAGCATTTGGGGAATTGGAAAGATTTTTCCTTATCACAAAAAAGCTGATGATCTCTATACAATATTTGTAACTATACCATATAATTAATATGTTAATTGATGTATAATATCTACTTTGAAATGGTTACATTATAGTAATGTAATCTCATTCTTTATGTTAAAGAGTACGTTCTGTGTTATGTAATAGTCATTACAGTGAGTAGTGTTTTTAAATAAAAATAAGAAGTAAGGTATATATTCTCAAAGTCATAATGCAAAGGAGGCCATTCTCTCCCACACCTCTTAGCCACCACTTTGGATCCTGGGTAATAGTATGAGAAGTGGCCATTAAAAAAAAAACCAAAACAGATTCTCCTTTTGAGCATTCCATTCTAGAAGTTGTATAGAAAAACTATGAAGTAGGGTGGTACAGTAAATAGAGTACAATTAGAAAAATCTGGGTTTAAATCTTCCTTTAGATACTCCTGTGACCACAGAAAAGTTATTCATCCTCTCTTTGCTTTCATTTCCTCATTTACATAATGTAGATACAACTATCTGTAATATTTACCTCATAGGGTTTTTATGAGGCTCAGCTAGAGATAATGTATGTAAAATGTTTTGCAAACCTTAAGGAACTATATAAATACTAGCTGCTATTGTTATATCATCATCAATCATCTTTATTCTGTGGCAGAGTCTTTATCTAATAGTGAAGGGAATTGACTTCCTTTTCAGAAATTTGAATGAACCTAAAAATTACATTCTAACAACAAAATATGATGGTTATTGCCATGTAATAGCAACTGCAGACTTAGAACTCTCTTGGGTCAGTCATATTTTGAAAATCAAGGGTATTTTCCTAGATGGATCCAATTATATCTATAGTTGGCAATATTATTTACCTCTATCTATAATAGAACTTTTGATCATGAGTTTGGTTTCCATGAATATATGGGCTCTCAGAAAGTGAATATTTAAATGAAGCCCATACTATATCTGTATAGTAAGAATGTAATCTAATGCTAAACCCTAAGCCCTACAAATCAGACAGGCACAGAATGAAAAGAATCCCACCATCAGAAAAGGATGAGTAAAGAGCATAAAAAAAGGATTTCCACAGATAAAGAATATTTTTTGATTCATCTTTCAATCAACATTCTTCCCCTTCCATTTCACATGGCATTTTCAAAATACCAACATTTCCTGACTTACTTGTTGGAGATGTTCCAAAAGACAATGCAATTTTTAGCTACTAAAGTTCCAATAAGCTTTGTAATTCTGTCTAAATAGATTTAATGTAGATTGAACCAGTCTAAATTGGTTCAAACAAGTCTAAATTAGTTTAATCTGGTTAAAAATCAGTCTAAACCACTACAAATCCATTTCAACTGATTCAAAGTAGCCTAAATTAGATACTTAGGTACTTTAGTATAGGCTTTAGATGCTCAGGTACTTAGATAATTCAAACAATGACTATTTAAAGTAATAAATAATCTTACAAGTTAATTCAAGTAAGACCAAAGCAGAACAAGCCCAAATGGCTATGATGGGCAAAATTAGTTCAAAGAGATTATTGGTCAGTAGATTTCAGAGAGAGAAATTTTGACCACTCTTCATGATATCTTTTCTAAAATTAACTATTCACTGCATATATTTTCCCACTAGCAAAACCCATGAATGCCATGAACATATATTATAATTTTAAAAGCTTTAATTTTTTCAAAGTTTGCAAGGTGGAGATGTTATTCTATGAAATATGACTCTTTTTAGTGGGCGGACTAATACATAATAATGATCACAACATAATTAAATTCATCATCCAAGTGGGAGAGAGAAAAATTAAAGGAAATTCATTATGTAGATATTTAATTTTAGAAAGGAAATTAGCAAAATTCAGGCATCAAGGAAAAACTAAAAGGTAAAATTGAAAAAGTCTATAATTCATGGGAAATCTAAAAACTATTTAAAAACCTCATTGAAAGCATAAGGTGAATGTTTGCTAAGGGACAAAAATAGCAGATGCTGAAAATAGAAAGAAAACATAACTAAAAGTCAGAATCCTATTAAAGAAGCTATAATAGAGAAAAGGCTTTTTTTTTTTTAAATGCAGACTCCTGAAGTAAGTAGAACTCATTCACTCTTCAGTCTTCTCTATCCATCTCACATTTCAACTTCTTTTCCACTGGAGAGAAACTCTTCACTCTGAGCACTATTCTCCCAATTGGCAACATTCTGTCCATATTTTTTAAAAAATTATTCTCTAGGCCTACCTATTTACCACTCACCTTGCCCTTTCCTTGAAACCGTTCTCCTGATTTTTATAGTTTTCCTTTATGAATTGTTTCTTCTACTTCCCATTAAAATGTAAGTTCTTTAAAGATAGACAGTGTCTTTTTTGCTTGTATTTGTTACACAAAAGTGCTTAATAAATGTCCTCTCATCAGGCCTGGAGAGACTTAAATCAACTGATGCTGAGTGAAATGAGCAGAACCAGAAGATCACTGTACACTTCAACAACAATACTGTATGAGGATGTATTCTGATGGAAGTGGAAATCTTCAACATAAAGAAGATCCAACTCACTTCCAGTTGATCAATGATGGACAGAGGTAGCTGCACCCAGAGAAGAAACACTGGGAGGGGAATGAAAATTGTTAGCACTAATATCTGTCTGCCCAGGTTGCACGTACCTTCGGATTCTAATGTTTATTGTGCAACAAGAAAATGATATTCGCACACATGTATTGTACCTAGACTATATTGTAACACATGTAAAATGTATGGTATTGCCTGTCGTCGGGGGGAGGGAATAGAGGGAGGGGGGGTAAATTGGAAAAATGAATACAAGGGATAATATTATAAAATATATATATATATAATAAAAAAAAATTAAAAATTAAAAAAAAAATAAATAAATGTCCTCTCATCTCTCCATCTCTCTCTCTCTCTCTCTCTCTCTCTCTCTCTCTCTCTCTCTCTCTCTCTCTCTCTCTCTCTCTCTCACACACACACACACACACACACACACACACACACACACACACACAGAGAGAGAGAGAGAGAGAGAGAGAGAAGGAATATTACAAATAATGGGAATTGTGTCAAATTAGATATTAAATAATGAGGAATATCTTGTAACATAGTCCAAAAAGTAATGTGAGACTCTATTGGCCATATATTTGAACTTTCACCAGTTGTTAGCTATTTGCAATTACTTTGTTCCAGCCTTACCTAAGTTGCCTATACTATATAGATTCTGGATAATGACAGTATATTAAGGGGAAGTAGCCAGCAATATTATCAGAGAACCATTTGACAATCATGGAGCAGAAACTTCAAGGAAAGAAACTGAAGATAAACTAGGAATACAGTGCAGGTGGGTGGGGAGGATCTCATCCTCAGAAATCAGTTGTCTGGAAGAAATTTAGGCACACTCTGACACCTCCTGATAAGGTTTGTTCAGGGATAAAATTGGTCTAGCAGAAGGTTGGGGGAAATCAGTATAGGAAGGATCAATGAGAAGCATTTTTCACCTATCTTATTCCCTGGAAATATTTTCCCTTCTCCTCACTTCATTGACTCAAGTGCCTTCTCTTTTTTTCCTTTCACAAATTCTACCTGTCTTTTAAGTCCCAGCTAATTTCACTTCCTTTATGATGCGTATCCAGACCAATTGAATCAAAAGTGATTTCATCTTCTCCTTAATTCTTGGCATTTAGTATTTCTATTACTCATCTGGCAACTAAGTTCACAATATTGTTTTCTTGTCTTTTGTGATTATTTATATGCTTCCTATGTTTACATCTTAACTTTAGGGTAATAAGCTCCTAGAGTAGGGGTCCTTCACATCAAATCCATTAATTTTTAAATTGATAATAATATTTCACCAAAATTAATTTCCTTTATGAAATCACCTGTTCTGTTTTATGTATTTGATAACATTGTTCTGAGAAGAGATCCAGACTTCACTGGAATGCCAAAGGAGTCTGTGAAAAGGGCATAAAGATTAAGAACCCCGATCTTAGAAAGGAGAAATGATGTCTCATTTGTTTTTGAATTCCACATAGTAACATACACCATAAATGCCCAATAAATAATTATTGATTGAATAAGATATCCATTTTAATAGGGGTTAAGGGAGTAGATTAAAAGGCTTGTTATTCTCCTCTAAGCATTGTACTTGGTCCTGGGGCTACAACTAAAAAAAAAAAAAAAAAAAAAGAAATCACTCTGCCCTTAAAATACATTTTATTCAGGCTGGGAGCAACATGTACACAGATAAGTAAATATGAGTTGTAATTATAGCTATCCTTTACATAATTGTTTAAGATTTGCAAAGTAGTTTGCAAAAAATATCTCATTTGATCCTCATTATAACCCTGAGAGGCACTTGCCATTACTATTCTTATTTTATATTTGAAGAAATTGAAGCAGAAACATTAAGTGACTTGCCCAGGGGAAGTATGTGAGACCAGATTCAGGTTCTGGGCTCCATTCCCTACCAGTGAGCTTCCTATTCCTAAAGTAATTTCAGGAGAGGGTGGTTAAGATAGGAGATTGGACAAGCTTTTTGAAAAAAAAAATAATGTTATAATCTAAGTAGTTTGACTAGATCATAATATGAGAGTAGCTATTTGTTAAGAGTAGTAATGATTAACATAATGATGATAAACTGAATCTTATACAGAGGAAAAAAAGCAGCATCAGAGTATATAACACTTTCAGAAGGTAGAAAAATCCACTCTATCTGGAAAAAAAATTTGTGGTTGTGAAAATATTTGCCAAATAGAATTCATAGCCAAAAAATTCACTTAGTGCTTTCATGTAGACAAAGCTTAGGCTTTCTTTCTGAATCTTAAATCTCCTCAAGATCTCAATCTATGATATCATAATGACTTATGACTCTGAATATTTATTGTTGGATTCCATTTTGGGGGATTTAAAAAGACATTATGGAATAACTAGGGAATATAGGAATATACACAATTTATAAAATCATGATTTTGATCATTAGCCAGAAATAAAGGTACTTACTGCTCAGAAAAATCATGGCATTTAATTGTGAGGTAGCTAAGTGGCACAATATACAATGCACCAGGTCTGGTATCAGGAAGATTAATCTTTGTGAATTCAAATCTGGCATCAGACACTTACTACCTGTAAGACCTTTAAGTTACTTAATCTTATTTGCCTAAGTATCTCCATTTGTAAAATAGCTGGAGAAAGAAACGACAGTATCTCTTCCAAGAAAACCGGCAGAGTCAGACAGGACTGAAAAATTGTTTTGCTTTTATCAAAGCCTTAGCTATTCTAGACTATGAAAGGTATTTTTAATATCTTCCTTTATATCTTTATTAAACTTTTAAATTAGTTGGTTGGTTGTCCTTCATTCTCAGAATGACATCACTTTAATGGAATCAAAGCATAATGTGTCCAGCCGTGGTTGATCAGACCAATGTAAGCTCAGAAGGTCCTACCACAGGTTGGACATAAAGAGTCCATTTAAATATGTGGAGTGGAAATCTCTCTTAAATTTGCACACTTCATATTTCTTTTGAGTTATTTTTTTTTCTCATACAGCACAGTGCCTTCTTTTATGTGCTCACACTATTATTTCCCATGTCACACAATAGATTACAAAGTTCTTCAAAGAGACAAATTAGCATATTTTTTTAGGAAAGCAAACATTATCTATGCATAATCTGTATTTATGTCACTATTTGATTTTTATTTTAACAACAAAGATTGAGGGGTTCTCCAGAATTTCACAATAAGAAAATTGGTCACAGTCAAATTAAAGGGACAGTATTAAATAAGCACCAAATAAAAAATAATAATTAATTAATTAATTAATTAATTAAAACAACAACCAGAAAACCAAACACAACTATTCTTTTTGAAAATTAAGAAAAACACATTTAAAGTCCCCATCAGGGGTCTTGAGAGAATAAAAGACTATTAATGTACTTGTTTGAGAACATAGGGGTTAGGTAGTCCAGCCTAATTCAATCAACTAACTTAAAGGGCCTAATTACAATGATATGGGAATACCCTAGATCTTTTGGAAATCATCCAGTATGATGTCTTTTCTTATTAGAACAGAGGACCTTACTTTCTTCTTTAACACAGTATTAGTAAGAACTTGGTAAATGCTTTTTCATTCATTCATTCCTTACTTATGACTAGCTTATTAGAATGGAAACCAAAAGTTCTACTCCTGTGATTTTGGGTAAGAAACTCAATTTCATTTTTTTTAATATTTTTATCTGTATAAAAGGCACCACAAAATAAGGAATAAAGAACTAGCCTCTGAGACAAGAATTCTTAGATTTAAGTCTTGCCCCTCTCTGACATATACTAGCTGGCTCAGAAGCCTATGCAACTCTCTGAAAGTATGTTATATATTATTTATATTTGTATCTATGTATATAGACAAAGATAGATTGTTACAGAGAGAAGTTTCATACTTGAGTTCCCTTCACAGATGAAGTCATAAGCTTGTACCTCCATCTTCTTCTCCTCCTCCATAAAAACTCTTACTTTAGAAAAAATCATTTACAAAGTAACATTTAGCTTCTATCTAACTTGCAAGTTTATGCTCAGGATAAATGATTGTAAAAATACCCTTACAAACTCTTTCTGAATAAAAATTCTGAGAACTAGGCCAGGTGTAGACAAAGTGACAAGTTTATCTTCTGTGCCTTCTTCATCCTTTTCCTTAAGACATTCAGTGTCATCTAAGCTAGAGCTAGGTTACTTATATCTGACCACTTAGTATGACGCTATACCTAAACCTGCCTTCTCAGGTAATACTCAGTGCTCTTGATCTCTTCCCTGATCCCATCCTCCAATTAAAAATCCTTTTCTAAATATCATTGCCTCAGTATCTATCTGGAAGTTAGCATGACAGCTAATTTCATAATCTACTCTGTGATAATATGTTAATAAATGTTAATGGGCTATGCCTTTCATGCAACACATATGCTTTCAATAGGGATCTTTTTGGGAGAGGAGTTTGGGCCAAACATTTTAGCCAAAATCCTGAAAATTCAGGAACTATGGCAAGCCATAGGAAGAATTAATTAGTGCCTAATAGGATCTTGGAGGATAAATCTAATCTTGAATCATATTTTCTCAGGACTTAAATTGAGCTCTGTTTATAATTTAGGAACATTTAGAAATTATATTAACTTTGTCACTTACTTTGCATAACTTAGGATATAAGAGAAATGGCTGTTTAGTGGCCTCATAGTCAAAGGTAGCTTGATTCTTGGCATATTTAGTTACATTCTATTAACAGTATAGAGCACTATTGTAGAAACATATATCTACATAAACACGGCTGCATTTGTACCCCCCTATTTTTCCCTTCTCTCACTTTTGACCTCTAGATCCCTTAATTGTAGTCTTCTCCTAAAAGTACTAGAAACTCCTTATGCACAAGGACTGTCTCACCCACTTGTTTTGGTTTCTCTAGTGTTTAGCACTATGTCTAACACATAGTAAATGCTTAACAAATGCATTTTCATTCTCTCATTTATTATATTGTCCTCACTTCTGTTAAGTGTTTTCAAATGTAAAATAATTTCTGAGTTAACTATATATTTTCCTGTGTTCTGAAATGCCTAACAAAACATAAATCAAGGACTTGCTTTAATCATTATCATTATGGAAGGCATCATACCCGAAAGTAAGAAGCTACAGTTTGTCTCTTCATGTTAGTAGTCTCTTCCGGATGCCGCATCACTTCTAGAGTATCCACCTAGAAACACAGGACCAGAAGAAAGTGATGAGAAAATAGATACTGGATGAATCTATGGGTTTTTCTAGAACTGAAAGGCTTCACAATCAGCCATTGGAGTGGTCTCTGTCATTGGCATCCTAGTAGGTACAGTTAGGGAGGAAACAGAGCAAACAGCTGTACTGATATTACATCTTAATCTTCCCCAAGCCATGCTGTCTGCCTTCTGGTCTGCTACTCCCACTGGTCCACAGATTTCTTCTCTTGGTTATAAAGTTTGAATTTATCTTGACAAGTTCCCTGAGTGATTATGTATTTTCAGGCTATCCCCAAGAATCAACTTCATAGCTTGGAAAATCCCAGATTGACTGGCTTTTGTTATTGTTTGTTGCTTTTTGACTAGGTAAAAGAGCCATTCTTTACTTCATTTCTAACCTATCTTTAATCACTGAATGGACAGTTGCCTCAGTTTTGTTTTAAACTAAGACCTGGGAAAGCTCTTAGTATAAAAAGACCAAGTTCTCCCACTGTGTCAGGGCCATCTCTGGTTGTCCTGATCTGTATCTTGCCACTGAACTCAGATGACTCTGGATGAGAAAGTGAAGCAGGGAACTTTTGCACAGCCCTCACTCTCCTGATGTCATGGTTTTTCTTCTAGAACAAAGGATGAACAATGAAATCATTTGGCTGCATTTGTACCCCCATGTTCTCCCCTCTCCCACTTTTGACCTCTAAATCCCTTTTATGTATAGTCTTCTCCTAAAAGTACTGGGAACTCCTTATGCATAGGGACTATCTCATTCGTCTTGGTATCTTTAGTGTTTAGCACTGTGTGTGTTAAGTACATAGTAAAAGCTTAACAAATTCCTTTTCATTTATTCATTTATTGTGCTGTCCTCACTTCTGTTAAGTGTTTTCAAATGTAAAATAATTTCTGAGTTCACTACATATTTTCCTGTGTTCCAATCACTGAGATGCCTAGTGAAACATGAAGGTTTAAAATATCACTAATCAGAATATATACCGTGATGCTAAATCATAAGGAAAGATTTCCAGACACAGAGGGATTCTGCTATTCCTTTCTCTGTCCACAGAAAAAAAAGCACAATGTGCAGACCTAGAGGATTCTGGGAAAATGATCAATCTCCTTTGTAATTATCACACCTCTCTAATGGCTAACTTGCATTTTAGAAATGCTCTCTCCAATCTGAAAATGGAGAATAAAATTTCTCAAAGGGCATGAGTAGACTAAAAATTATTTAAATGATCTATCCCTCCTACCCACAGTTGCCCAGGAGCTTTCTTCTGTAAAAGGAAATTGTGAATGAAAATAATTATAGCTATCAATTGCAAGCAGATTGTGTTGCTATATTGCAACTCAGGCAAATAAAACAATTCCAACTTCAAACCCAAGAAATACAAAAAACAACCTTGTTTTCACAAAGCATCTTAGCATTAACTTAGTCTGTGGCAGTTTACTATCTGCTTTGAACAGGTGGCATTAGTATGAACTATGAACTTGAAATAAATATTACCATTGTCAGCACATGTAATATACTCAATGGACCACACTATAGACAACGACTTGAGATGAGGTGAGCTTTTTTCCCCAACCTTTCTCAATTCAAATTAAGGTACAAATCTTACCTTGAGAAGGTATTTAGGAGACTGCATGCAAGAGCCAAAGAAGAAAAGTAAAGCTTAAATGACATTAGATTACAAAACAAAAACAAAAACAAAACAAAACAAAAAAACCAAGAAAACAATTCATAGATAGCAGAGCTTCTTAAACTGTTTCTCTTTGTGATCCTTCTTATCAGAGAAATTTTTACATGACCCCAGGTATAGAGGTATATAAAATAAATATACAAACCAAAAATTTAATGATACTATATAATAATTTTACAAAAACTATATTCAGTTACATGATGCCCTATGGGGTTGTGACCCAGTTTAAGAAGATTTGATATATAGTAACGGGAATCAAAACAGAAACAAATTTTCAAAAGTTACATGGGAAAAGTAGATAATTACACAGAAGACTTACCATATTGATTTGAAGAAAAGCCTACTTTTACTCTAAATCAGGTTTGAATAAAATCTTAGGATGCCCTCTAGGTATATTGCTAGCTGACATACTAATACAAATTGTATTTTTTTTTTCCCTTTCAAAGCCATCTAATTCCATGGTAAGGTCTATACAATGAAGGAATTGGACTAGACCATCATCTTGAAGACCCTTTCCAAGTCTAAGTCCTAGGATGCTATTTGGGAATAGCATTGAGATATTCTCAGACAGATGTGGAACTCACTGAGTGTTGAGAGTAAAACAATCCACAAAAACTTTCCCTAACATTTCTCATAAGTAGCCTGTTGCCTAATGGCCAATTAAGGCTTTGATTGCATTAATATACAGCTGAAGCAAGACTGTAACATTCAATTTTGTTTTACTCTTGTCAATGGGGTGAGAGGGAAGAAACACAGATAAAGGAATGACACATAAGCAGACAATCTTCATCTAGCATAACATCAAACTCTTTCCACAAGCAGGTTACTGATTGAGTCAACACCAGAGGTTTCTCTCTGTGTACCCATTTCTCCTCACCTCCACAGTACCTCTATTTGAACAGACAGAATCCCAGCACTCTCTGAAAATTCAGAGATATTTTGGACAGGGGCAGTTCAAAAAGTTTACAGGAAAAGATCTTGAGGTCTATTTAGAAGATGTTGCCAGGGATCTCACTCTTCTAACTTTTTTCTTTTTTGTTGTTTTTTGTTTGTTTGTTTGTTTGTTGCTGAAGCAATTGGGGGTTAAGTGACTTGCCTAGGGTTACATAGTTAGGAAGTATTAAGTGTCTGTTAAATAAGTGTTAAGTTCTCAGATCTTCCTGACTTCAGGATTGGTGGTCTATCCACTGCCACCTAGTTGCCCCCTAACTTTTTTCTTTTATTACAGATTTAGGAAGATCCAGGACACCAAAGTTCAGTATGAGGAAGCCCAGAGCACATATGATAGGGAAAAATAAAAGTATTTTTACACTAAAGTTAGGCAGTTGGGGACAGTGGAAACATCTCAGATCCACTGGAGCCCTAATGGAAAAGGGCACCAAAACCCTGATGATATTTTTTGTTTGTTTGATTGTTTGTTTAAATAGAGTTTTCATCCAGGTAGAAGAGGACCAGGCATTGAGAAGAGGGAGGGAGGAAGGAGCAAGAACCTGGAGACCTGGTACTGACTTATGGTGGGAGTCGGGGAGGGGAGGGGAGACTCCTAGAGAATTATCTAACTGATATTCAAATTTCCAGCAGGCCAGACTCTTACTGAGGATCTTACTTAAATAGGGTGACTGAGGGTTTGAGATTGCCTTGTGGAATCTCTGTTTATTAAGCTGGGGGTCTTCTAAGATCCTCACAGTTCCTTATTTCTGACAATAAAATTTCCTAGCTTAGATTTATTTCCTTAAGAATGCTACTCTGGGCTAGGTGATACCCAGTTATCTGATTAATTCATCCCTGCTAATGTTCTAGTGCATGCTGATGGATTGGCTCAATCAAACTCTTTCATTTTGATCTAGCTTAGGGTAGAAACAAACCCTTACAGGATAGGAATGCCCGTAATAGGGAGATATTTAGGCTTCTGCTCAGCAGTTTACAGGGGACATTCATTCATTCATGGCCCCCTCCAGTCATTCAATTAAATGACTAAGGAAGGATTCTATGCATAGGCTGTAGGGGAATTAGTTTTAGGTAATTTGATTAAAAATTTGATTCTATGGTTCTATAAAAGTAGAGATGAGTTCCTAGGTAGAAAAGTGCCTAGAGTGCAGTTCTTGGAATCCAAAAAACTTGAGTTCACATTGTCTCCACTGTTCCCTCGATGTATATTCCTGGGCAACTCATTTAACCTCTCCCTCAATTTAGTCATCTAAAAATGTGATGATAATAGTACCTACTTCACAAGGCTTGTTCTGAAGATCAAATGAATGTAGGTAAAGTGTTTTGCAGAAGTTAAAGCTCTATAATAATATTGTCTATTACTTTTATGAATTTAAATCAGCACCTCATTTAAGGAAGTATTTATATTAATATAGAATCATTGTAATTGGGAAAAAGATCTGAGGGTTTTAATGGACTACAAGTTCTATGTGTTAGTGAATCATGGTAGCCAACAAAGTAAAAGCTATCTCAGGCATCATTAAGAGAGGTATATTAGCAAGAAATAATGAGATTATAATCTTGTTTTCTATTATGATCAGCCCATAATTATTGTCTAGTTTTACATGCCACATTTTAGGAAGGCTTAGCTAGAAAAGAAAAGATTGAACAGACTAGAGAAGATCCTGAGAACATGCTACAATGAGACCCAATTGAAGAAACTGTTTAGCCTGGAGGACAGAAGACGTAGGAGTGGTATGATCATTGCCTTCAAATATTTGAAGAGTTACTTGGAGGGAAAAGGATTAGACTTCATAGACTATACTCTAGAGGACAGTTAGGAGCAATTTATATGAAAATTTCAGAGAGGCAGATGTTTCAGATAACCAAATTTCATTTTGAGGTAAAAAAATCTAAGAAGCTCCCACCAATCTCTCCTCTAGAGATATGTCTGACATACCATGGAGTAGAAGCTTATTCAAGCACAATTTAAACTAGAAAACTTCTTTATTTTATTTTTTGCTGAGGTAATTAGGGTTAACTGATTTACCCAGGGTCACATAGCTAGGAAATGTTAATTGCATCTGAGGTCAGATTTGAACTCAGGTCCTCCTGACTTCAGGGCTGGTGCTCTATCCACTTCACCATCTAATTGCCCCTGGAAGACTTCTGTAAATGACCTTCCTATTAGATGGTAAGGTCCTTGAGAGAAAGAAGTGTCTTTTGCCTCTTTGTATGCCCAATGTTTAGCATAGTACCTGACACGAAGTAAGCATAATCATAAGTATTTACTGACAGATTGAAATTCTATGATTCTGCTTCTAACTTGTTTCCCATAAATCTTTTCTGCCATTACATCTTCAGAAGATTCTCAATGAATTTGAAACAAAATTATTGACAACCTTCAAGGTCAATTTCCTCCATACTGAAAGTGGTCCTTAAAACACCAAAAGACCAATGCAAACAATTCACTTTCAAAGCAGAATTCTAGATAAAGCATTATCTGACATTTTCTGTGAGACTTCAGTTAAGACAGTTTGATATCTTTGGACCCAATTTCAATATATGTAAAATCATCAATTTATCATCCCTTCCATTTCTATGTTTGTGATATTACGGGCTAACCAATATCTTAAGGATTTCAGGTCCATTCCTTAAAGAGAGGCAGGTGTGCAGAATCAATACAACTCTATAGATGCCAGTTCTTTGACTTCCAAAGTCAAATTTCTGGGGAGATACTCACAGTATTCAGGTTCTGCACCTTTTTTTCCTAATACTTTTATCCCAGTGTGCATCAAAAGATGATATCAAGACATCAATTTTCTTGCCCACTAATATTCATAGTTCTTATACTGTAGATTAATGGATAGAATCATGAATATATCCTCAAATTTCACCTCTGAAACATGGTAACCATGTACCTATGAACAAAGCATGGAACTTGGTATCTTTGTCAGCTCTATAAGACTTTACATAGGTGATTCACATTGATATGAAATTCTCTATGCTGATGAAATGCTCTATCTAGACCAAATAAGGATACTGTATGTTTACATAAATAGCATATTTCTGTGAGAGATAACTATTTTCCAAAATAAAATAATTAAGTGAGGCAGTAGAATTATTTTGTGTATTTTTTCAAATCTTTTTAATATCTGGCATAATAGAAAACATCTGGATTCTCATATCTACTTCTGTACTCAGTCTGTTGCAATATATTGTTGTGATTGAAGAATATAAAGAGAATCCAACTTCACATAGATATGTAGTTGGAAAAGGGAATAATATTTTAATAGGCAAATAATTTCTCAATATTTTTATGAAAACAATTTTGGCCTTAGAGAATTCCTCATAAAGTCTTGAGAATTCTCCTTGGACTATACTTTGAGTAAAACTGTGGATTGTGACACAATAATAATGTGGGGGTTGTAAAATTATATTATATGATCAGTGATATATACATATATATTATCAATAAATGCTTGATTTGCATACCTATTTTATATACCTATGAAATGGAAAGTCATAGCAATGTTTCAGAAAGGTCTTGTAAAAATTTCTTAGGCAAAAAGGTATTGCAAGTAGAAAAAGTTTAAGAAGCCCTATTACACATTATAAGCATTCTTCATCCATCTACTAATTTTGTTTTCCTTTGTGGATAGTTGGACTGAAATCTTTTATGTGATTATGAATTTTATTTAGGAGGTTTGTCAATGTTCTTGGGCTTGGTGTAATTAGCACAGTGTTATTTGCATACTAGAAAATCAACTGAGAATCTCTCCTTAATTTCTAATCTGTGCTACATCTCCTTCATTGCAGTGGCAAATAGGTTGGGTGAGCATCTCTCTTCTTTTTTAATACTTCACTCAATATTAATGATCATAGAGTCATCAAATAAAATTAATTCTACTGTGATAGTTTTCAAAATATTTTGTCTTAAATTTGATATATGCATGGATATCTTGGTAGATATTTGCTCTAATGAATCAAAAAATTGTAATCAATGAAAAGTAAACCTAGTAGCATCACATATTCTCAACATATTTTAGTTGATTGTGTTATAGTAAAAAAGATGGTCTACTGCGGAATATCATTTTCAAATGACTGCCTGGTCCCTTCCTAATGTCCTCATCAGGGAAGCCATTAATACACATGTAGATTATTTTCATAAAGTGTATTGATGAGAAATTAGGCTCATTATTTGATAGTTATTTATATTCTCTAAATTGCTGTGTTAAAAGTGTTAAAATTGTATCTTGTTTTTGTCCTTCTGATTCCCCTTACCCCTTTCTATACAGCATAATAAGTCCGTTTTTAAATAGCCAACATAAAAGCACAATCTCAGGAAATAAGAACCTGGAAGTCACATACAAATCATCCCAAAGATCAAAGGAGCATAATTTACAAATTGTATCATATATTAACCAAAATTCACATCCTAGTAACATGTGCTGAATCACCAGAAGCCATTTAGGCGCTGCTGTCAAAAGCCTTTGGTCCTATGATATGTAAATCTCAGACAAGTCTCAGACCTCTGCAGTAAGACCAACAGAACACCAAAAGGTGTTGAAAATTTTGAGATGTAGATATGTTAATTTTGATGTTTTACTGACAATTTTGACATAATTTGGATATGTTAATGAATTAACCTCAAACTGGCATAGATAACAATTATTGTTTCTTCCCAAATTTCTAAAAATAAATGAGACCTCAAACTCCTACTCCTAAACATTCTTTCATCTCCATAATGGGTCCATGCTGCCTAGTGCTCCTAATTATAATCCATGATTATGTGTGTCATATTCTCTGTCATTCCCCCTCCCCATCCTACTTGCCTTTCTTTATCCCATACTATTCCCTTAGCATTTATCTCTGTATCTCTTTTGCCACTTATCTCTATATCCTCCATGCTTTATTAAAATATGATTGCAGCCCCACTTCCTGTTGCCATCATGAGTTTTCCCAACACCTACCCAAAGAACTAGTTATACCTGCCCCATTTCATAAATCATCCATTCAGTTTTCCTGGGAAGGAATAATAATAAAATTTAATATATTCTCACACCTTTGGCATCCTTATCTTTATCACGTATCTAGAGAATTGATCTTGCAGTGCTCTCAAAATTGTGTTGCTTCCATCACCGATCTCTTCCTTGTCTACCTAATCCATTACAATTATTTTTCCTATTTTTTTCTTCAGTTTCATTTTCACTTTTTCTGGCAGCACTTGTAGAATTCTAAGGGGGTGGCTCCTTGGTCCTCAAGATAGGAAAAATACTTTGTTATAAAAAAAAAAAATCCTGGTAGAGTTTTTCCATTTTTATCTGTTTATTATTTTCCTTCCAGTTTTGTCCTTAAAATTCCTTGTAACAACTTTGCTTTCTAAGGTTTCTTTTCAAATTTCAAACTTATTTTTCCCCTCTTCTGTTTCTCATTATGAAGGAATACTAGTCATAATCTTCCATTATCCTTCTCTCAAAGATTTTCCAAAGGATTTTATATTCATGTTAGGTCAGTGGGGGAAAAATAGGACAAAGCTCACTCAATAATCATAAAAGTTTTCTTGTGAATGGATGGTTGGCAGAGTTGTGAAGAATTACCCTCACCATTTTAGAGAACAATTTGAAACTGTGCTCAAAGGCCTACAAGACTTCATACACACTTTGACCCAGCAATTCCAGCACTAGGTCTGTATTCCAAAAAGTTTTTTTTTTTAATTTGTACCCCCCAAAAATTATAGCAACTCTATTTTGTGGTGTTAAAAACCTGGAAATTGAGGGGATGCTCATCAACTGAGGAACAAGTTGTGATATATGATTGGATTGGAATGCTATTATGCTATAAGAAATGATGAGCAGAAAAATCTGGCAAGACATATATGAACTAATGAAATGTGATGTGAGCAGAAGTAGGAGAATATGTATAGAGTATGAGAATTATTTTAAGGACAATAACTGTGAAAGATTTAGCTTCTTTGACTAAGTCAATGACCCAAGACAATTACAAAAGACTCATTATGAAAAATGATATTCATCTCCAGAAAAATAATTGATGTACTCTTGAGTGCAGATTAAAGCATACAATTTTTACTTTTTATATTGCTTTTTCCTTTTTTGCACGTGTTTTCTTTTTGCAACATGGCTAATATGGAAACGTGTTTTACATAACTTCATATTGCTTGCTTTCCTGAGGGGTGGGAGGAGTTTGGGAGGAAAAATAATTTGGAACTCAAAATTTAAAAAAAAATTTACATGTAATTGAGAAATACATATTGAAATATATATATATATATATATATATATATATATATATATATATATATATATATAAAATGTGTGTGTGGAAAAAAAGAAAGTTTTATTGTGAGGTAGAATAGAGGTCTCTGATTTAATCAGCTGGAAAATTGGGATCCATGAAATAAAGCCGTGATATCTACTCAGCCACATGAATTTACAGAGATATTATTTTCTATGAAATCTGAATTTTAAGAGTTGGAAGGGATCACAAAAACTTTCTAGTCCAACCCATTCCATAAAAAAGCATCCTTTTATTAACTTATCCAGAAACTGACCATTCAGATTTTGCCTTAAATGTCCTGTGAGGGCTACCCACTCTCTATCTAACTCACAATCCAAATTGGGACAGCTATAATTTCCAAATATCCAATGCCAGGAAGTTTAGAAAACTAAAACATTGAGTTAAGCCAGTTTCCAACCCTAAGGCAGCAGAGAATAAAGGAAAGAGCCTTAGACTTGGAGTGAAGAGATGTGAATTCTTGTCCTGCTTATGTGCGGTACTGAACAAATCACTTAATCTTGGTGGACCTTAGTTTCCTTATCCATAAACTTAGGGGTTTAAACTAAATGACCTCTAAGATCCCTCCCAATTCTTCCATTCTATCATTAAACTGAGATTAAAGTTCCACTCAGTCTGGAACTGAACAAACATGATTTTTGCCCAGGAAACAAAGTATGTCAGATACACTTACAGACCTGACTTATTAGCCTGAAAATTGGTCAGTTGGGCCTTCAGAAATTGTATTATAGATACAGACATGGCAAGTAAATAAGCCTCATTTTTTGTGGATTTCACTTCTCTAGTTTCAGAAAAAAAGAGAAAGGAAATGTTAGTTGGAAGAATACTGGATGCAGAGTCAAAAAACTAGGGACTCTTGACTCTGTCATTTATTACATGGGTGACATTAAGCAAATCACTAATATCTCTGATTTCCTCATCTGTAACATGAGAAGGTTATATTAAGTTTCTATGTTCATTTGTAATTCTAAATTTTACAGAAAGGCTGGTCATTTTGTGACTATGAATGCTTTTTCTATGCATTTTGGCCAATTCCTGAAAGCATGATATTATTTAAAAGTTTTCTTTCCTGAAAAATAAATTTGCTCTTGGGGCAGGTGAGTCTGGAGTTTAAATTTGACCTCAGACACTTACTAGTTGTATGACTCTGGGCAAGTCACTTAACCCTAGTAGCCTCTTAAATGGAAAGCAAGCAAACAAACAAATGAAATAAATGAATAAATTTGCCCAAGGAGAAAAGTAAAACATAAAAGGTCCCAAAAAGGATTTAGGCTTTTCTATCCTTCTCATTGGGATTTCCTAGTCCAAATAAAAGATAAATATTTTATAGCCTTAATGTCAAAACATTCATTAACTGCTTGATAAAATTTTTCCTCTAGGGTTTTTACTATTATCAAGTTATCTTTTTGGGAGGGTCGTAGGGAAAGCCCAGATATGTAATATCATCAGTATGAAATCTCCCACCCACTGCCTCTAATCAGCCGACTGAGACAAAAACCTTAAATGAATTATTCTCAGTACATGTGAAAGGCAGAACTTGACCTCGTCTTCGTGACTCCAAAATTGACCTTCTCAACCTTACCGTTTCCCTAAATTATCTAAGCCCTGTTTTTTGGGTTTTTTTTGTTGCTGTTGTTGTTGTTTGTTTTTTGGAGGCTGGGGTTAAGTGACTTGCTCAGGGTCACACAGCTAGGAAGTGTTAAGTGTCTGAGACCAAATTTGAACTCAGATCCTCCTGAATTTAGGGCTGGTGCTCTATCCACTGCGCCACCTAGCTGCCCCCATCTAAGCCCTGTTTTTAAAAAAATTCTTTCTGTGATATGGCATATGAAAATACATTTTTATCAATGATTTCCTATGTATTTCTGCTCAACTTTATCCTGTGTTACCTGAAGTGGGCATAGAGGGACAGATGGAAAGAGGATTAATTTTTCTTTCTTTTTTTTTTTTTTTTGTTTAGCCAAGGTAAGAAATACTACTGAATTTTCACTTCACTCTTCATATCTTCTGGTTTATCTCAATGATTTCTCCTTCTCTGAGTTTACCAAAGCTCATCATTGGAAATATTGTGCATTCTTATCTATCACCATTGACTTTTCTCCATTGACTTTTAGGTCGTTCTGATTCTTTAGAGATCATGAAGTTAAAACAATCCAAATTCATACAACATAAGAAGAACATGTACATCAGAAAGATAGACATTGTGCCTGAGAGAAGAAACTTGCCATTATTAAAATAATTAATTCTATATTCTCCAATATTCCAATTAAGGTCTTTCAATTGATTTCCTTCTTAAGCTAAAATACACTGTAAAGTCATTGCCATTTTATCAATATGCTGATAATGATATATTACTGAAATAATATGTGAAGAATAAGATGTCCTTAGATTGGGCAGGAGTATTTTCTTTTTCTTTTTTTTTTTCTTTTCTTTTCTGTTTTTTTTTTAAATTAATTTATACTTACAATCCTTCTTGACAGTACATATGCATGAGTAATTTTTTTTTTTTACAACATTGTCCCTTGTATTCATTTTTCCAAATTTTCCCCTCCCTCCATCCACCCCCTCCCCCAGATGACAGGCAATACCATACATATCAAATGTGCTACAGTATAACCTAGATACAATATATGTGTGCAAAACCAAACTTCCTGTGGGCAGGAGTATTTTCAATAAAGTTTGGCTTCCATTCCAGGAAAAATGTCTACTGTTGACTTTCCTAACTCAAGGGGAAATACTTTCATCTTCTCACAGATGGGCACTAAACACTTCGGAAAGAACAATTATTATTTATCTGGAAGTAACCCTTCCAGACAGAAGGATTACTCCAGCACTGTGACAGAAAACTCACATTTCACAACTAAATTCCTTGACATTCTTTGAATGTTTTCACACCTCTTCACCAGGCTCCCTATATTACAATCCTCTCTTCTCTCGAGAATCATGTGCAACATTTGGCTTGGAGATGGATTCAATGAACCTGATACATCTGAAGCTCCCTTTATCTTGGGTTCTATGGGTGCGGTAGGTGAGGGATGGATTATTACTAACCTTGACTCTCCCAGCACTGAGTTGAGGAGGCAAAGACCTAGATGCTGCTGTCACTCTTGCTCTTGTCTGAGCCAAGTTACCTATTGAGAAAGACAAAGAACATGAGTTGAATGAAAAGCAGAGAATATCTCGTTTTCCATTACTGGAAAATAAAATGAGGACACAGATAGAGGTTCATCAGCATGCTCGTTCATTATAAGAGACAAGTGCACAAGAATGGAGAGAGAACAAAATATAGTTGTGGCAATGAGGGGTAAACCCGAAAAATTGTCACTGCTCTCAGGTTGTTGACAGGACAGGGACACGGAAAAGAAATATAGCATAACATTTCATAGTTCTTACAAAAGGACAAATGTCCCACAGCAAGTGTGATTACTTTTCTGTGACCTCCTCCATTTTGTACCAAACCCCTAACCCCTCAAAAAAGAGTAGGAAGAGAGTTAATACCATGAAATCCCTCAATTCTAAGCTGTGCTGCAAAGGGTATCCTTGGCCCAAAAGCTAATGAAAGTTGAGAAAAAAATGATAAGACAATTTCCCCTTTGAACTTTTAACTCCCAGATCTTCCTAATCCTTGTGGCTTTTACCTCTCCAGTTTGCAAGGAGACCCTCTTGCAAGATTTACCAGCCTCTTAGGAAATCACTGCCCTCTGCACTGACTGACTTGAAGTATATCTCTTTGTTTGTAAGCTCCATCTAAGGGATGCCACATCATGCAATTGTTCAGGAAAATAAAGGTTGCTCAAGACAATAGTTTTAAAATAAAGTTGTCACTGAAAGGCACTGCTGTGAATTTTGCATGTGCGAGACACTGAAGATTTCAAAGTTTTAGCAAGTCTAGCACAAGATGTCCAAATGTTTTCTCTGGCTGTGTCTTCAGAGGCTAAACTGTGATTAATAGCACTGAAAGAACCCTTTGAAGCAGGATTGGTGACATCAAAGTCCTAATCCAGGGGTGGCAGGGTTTTTTTTTTTTCTTTTTTTTTTTTTTTTTTATAATGAGGGGGAAGCATTTTAACACATTTCAAAGGATTTACAGAATGAATAAACAATAGGCCCCAGCAGAAGCACCCCACACCTTTCAGAAACATAACACATAAATAAGTTTCCATTTTAATTTAAATGTAAATAAAGTGTTCGCACTTCTTTTAAATGTTAAGCAGCCTGTTAGCATCAACACTCTATCTGGCGATTTCCGTTTAGAGATGGTTCATTGCTCCAAAATACCCTTCTGAGTCTCCCTTAATGGTAACCACTAAAGAATGCACAGGAAAGAAAACAGAAGTCAAAAAGCATTTAAAAGAATTTATATCCTATAAGGGACCTGAGTCGAGATGGAAGCTGCATTCTAACTGCAAAGAACCCCTGGCAATCTCTGTGCTTCCAAATTAATGAGAAAAGGAAGAAACAGTCTGAGACAATCTCAGCTGGCACATTTAAAGGGGGTGATTTCTTGCTTCAGAGGATTTCCATCTATTTTCAAGAAACTACCACTAACAATTTCTGTACCAATCCCCCTTTAACAGAAAGGACTGGAGCAAGATCCTGAGTCCTATTTCAGAAGTCAAATGTACATCTCAGCCTGTCTTTACTGCCCCCTGCAGGTTTTTAGGATTTTAGAATAAGTTTCTGATTAGAAGATGATTTGTTGCTATATTATTGAAAAGAAAAATTTATGCTATAAAAGGGAAAAGGAAATTTTTCTCCTTTAAAGTCTTTTAGTCACAAAAATAATATAAAATGAAACATATAAATGTAAAATAAATTAGTAAAATATAAAAATTCAAAATATAAAAGAAAAAATAATAATGAACTATTATGAAACTATTTTACACTCTTAAAAATTGCAGAGTTAAGAGAGAGAGCTCAAACCTCGACGAATCCTGCCTCTGCCACTTAACTAACTTTAGGTAAGATATTTTGAAATCCCAGTTTCTTCATCTTTGAACTAGGAACAATACTTGAAATGTCTACTCCTGAGTTGGAAGAAAAGAGCATTGGATTTTGTTGGCTTTGTTCCCTACTCCCTGTGTGATCCTGGGAAAATCAATTAACCTCTCTGTGCCTTGATTTTCTGAGAGGGGAATTAGACTAGATGAAGTGAAGGGATCAGATTAGAGTTCTTAACCTTTCTCTGCATCATGGCTATGTTTGGCAGCACGTGGATACCTTCGGGGGGGGGGGGGGGGGAAGTTTCTAAAGGCATAAAATAAAATGCAGGATTACAAAGGAAAATAATTATTTTGAAATGTAGTTAAGAAATGTATTTTAATAAACAAATTTATATATATTAAGAACCCTTTGGGTCACTAGAATCTAGGGTTCTTCATCTGGAGTCCATGAATCCTCAAAAGGTATGGGAACTAGGATAGGGAAAAATATATCATAATTTTCATTAACTTTTGTATTGCTCTAAGAAGCTATGTATTTTATTTTGTACATCTAAAATCATTCTGAGATTGGATCCATCTGCTTCCCTAGACTAAAGGGTCCCCATGCCAAAGTGGTATAAGACACACAAAGAAGCTCAAGAACCCCTGGATTAGATGATTTCTAAATCATCAGCTTTAAATTTTGCAATTGAGGTGTAAAACACAATTTTTAATGTGCTTTTTAAATTATGTAATGATTATTATTAAATAACTTCTAATTAATTTAAAAAATAAAATTGATCATCTCATCCTTCTCTCTCTTCCCCCATTCAATCCTTCAAGCAGTCTACTTACTTGTAGTTGTTGTGATATTTGTATTGCCTAGAAAGTTCTAATTTCACACTTAATTACATTATGGCTATTACAGTGTGGTTTTGGGGCAAGAGATTTTTTTTTTCCATTAAGCTGTGTAAGAAGAACCATATATTACATTTTCAAAAGGAATATGCTACAGTTGCTCTTATCAAACCACCATATTCTTAGCCTTCCAAAATGAATCTGTTTTATATTTGGTCCATTAAGTCAATTTAAAATAACTTCAAAATATGGCAAAGCTTTTACATTTATCCAATGTGACAGGGCTAGATGGTGTTAAAATCTGCCCTGCAGTCTTCAATTTCTCTTACAACACAAAGGAAGTTTACCTAAGACTACAAAATGAATGTTAATAGCTGGGAGAAGGTGATTACAATTGTAACTGAGGGCTTAAAAGTGGCCCACTCTCCAGTGCCAAGTTAAGAATGTGAGGAATTCATTTCAATGGGAGGAGGAGTAGTTTTATGTAGAGAAGTATTGAGAGAAGGAGAAGAGTAAGAAGGAGTGGGAAGTGACTAGGGACAATCTTTTCCAGCCTCTTTTAACAGGGAAGGGGATTTATAAACATTTCCACTTTTTCAGAACAGTTTTTCCTTTTTTTTCCTTTGGGGAAGATTAAAGCTTTACTGAAGCCTTAAACATGACTTTTACCTCTTCTCAAAGGATCTATAATTTCATGGATGTGGGTACTTCTTCAAAACTGCATATTGTTTTGCTTGCTTTCTCATCCACAGAAACTCTTGTCTTGCCCTTCAATAAATTCATTGTGGGGGGTCTACCCATTATCCTAAGGGAGAGCTCAACTTCAATTGGGAACCATCCTACCAATAGTAGACATAGGTTGACCACTGTTATCTCTCTCTCTGGCTACATCTGGCCCACCTCCCTTTCCACTTATATCCCTAACTGCTTTTATTTATGTTTCCTTTGACATTCTTGGTGCTACCTGTAGAATTCCTGCTTCAGCAAAACTGAAACAAATATTTTCATTGAATTTTCCCAGGCAGAATATAAATCAGAGCTGTAAAGATTTGTGATCCGATGGTCTCAAAACATTACTTTTTAAAAGAACAGTAACTCCCCACGCCTTGCTTCCTAAGTCATTAAAACTAACAAACAGATCCTCAGCCCTGCAAACAGCCTTCCATTTAAAAACCAGGATGTTTCACAGGAGGTAATAAAGTTTCTCTTCTCTGTTCTGTAAACAGTGAGTCAGCTTGCTCCCAGCTCTCTCTCTCTTTTATTTTCACTCAGAGCCCTTTATTGCATTAAGCTCCCCTGCCACCACCAACCAAAAAATATGTTTTCTTCTTTTTATGAAGAGCATAAATTTATAAAACCTAAGATTTTCATTGTCATAATTGCATACATTAATTATCTCCAGAAAGATCCAGATAAATATAGACCTGGGTATTAAAATTTAGCCTACTGTCCATACCCTATCCAGAAATTAATGACAGGCACGTGAGCTGACATATGTTTAACAAAACCCAGGGAATGTTTAGGGATAACATCAAGGTTCATCCAAGCAAATTCAAGGTGCCCAGAAGGAAACAAAAGCTATTAGACAGTGTTGTCAGAGAATGCTGGTGCCCATGTGTTCTTCCAGGAAAAGCACAAAGGTGGGATAACCTTTTATTCAATAAGACTAATTGCCTGTAAGCATCCTGAGTGAGGTAACAGTTTTGGCTCAACATTACTCTAGGCACAAAAGGCATGGTGTGGACAAAAATCAGTCCCTGGTGCCCCTTTTCTGTAATCCCCTTCCCATTCTTTACTCTTGATCCAGATGTTCAGTGTCTTCAATGTGTACTCTACTTCTGCACCCTTCCATTCCACATATCCCCAATTTGACCTATTATATTGACATTAAGCAGCCCCTTCCATCAAAATCTCCATTATTCCAACAAGCATTCTCTAGACTATTTTGCCAGCCTTTAATTAACTTAATTAATGTATTAATCCACCCAAATAAAGTATCAAAGATAAACTTCTATTTGGAGAACATTTTATGCAAAATTATAAGGATGTGAAAGACTTAACTGCTCTGATCCAGACAATGATCTAAGACAATTCCAAAGGACCCATGATGAAAAATGACATCCCCCTTCAAAGAGAGAACTGATAAACTATGAATGTAGATTGAAGCACACTTTTTAAACTTTCTCCCTCTCTCTCTCTCTCTCTCTCTCTCTCTCTCTGTCTGTCTTTTGTAACATGGCTAATATGGAAATGTTTTGCAACTTTGTATGTATAATCGATATCATGTTGCTTGCCTTTTCAAGGAGAGGGGGGAGTTAGAGGGGAGCTCAAAATCTCAAAAAAAATGAATGATAAAAGTTTAAAACATATAATTGGGAAATGTTTAATAAAATTAATAAAAATATATTAGAAAATAATAAACTCTTCTGTTTGTCATTTAACACTTTTTATAATCTGGCCCCATCCTAACTTTCCAGTCTTTTGATATTCTATTTCACCTTTGTGTATGATCCAACTACACTGACCTACCTGTAGCTTCTCAAGCATAATTCACTTCTTTATCTCTATTTCTTTGCCTTTGATGTTCCCCAAACTGGAAGGCTCTTTCTTTTGTTAGTTTCTTAGCTTCCCTGGATTCCTTCACAATTCAAGTTCTGTCCCACCTACTTATGTCCAAGTAATTAATCATTTATATGCTTTTTTTCTCTCTCTTCCAATATCCCTGTAGAATAGGACTTTTTAAGGGCAAGAATATTTTTGTAATAAATGCTTTGTTTACTGATTTTTGTGAGATTGGGGGAGGCAATCAAAGTAAAGTGATTTGCCCAGGGTCACATAGTAAATACCTGAGGTAGAATTTGAACTCAGGGCTCTAGGGCCAGTATTCTAATCTCCTGAGCTATCTAGCTGCTTGCTTATTGATTTACCAACTTAAGTGAAATATTTGCTTTTTAAGAAAGAATTTTCTGGAAACCCCCTTAAATCAGCCAAAAAATATAATAAAATATTAATCTACACTGAGGAGTACAGTGTCCAGGACTAGGAAAGATAAGGCCATATCTGGTAGACTATGTTTGGTTCTGGTCATCACATTTTAGGAACAATACTGATAATAGAAAAACATCAAGAACAAGTTATAAAGGGAGAATAATAGGGGGAGGAACAAGCATTTATTAAATACCTACTAGGTGCAAGGCATTGTGCTAAACGCTTTACAATTATCTGATTTGAAAGGAAATTATAGAGAAAATATTTTGTAACTTATTCTTTATTAATATTGTTTGAACTTAGTTTTATTTGACTAGATATCATTTAACCCCGGACGTGAAGTGTCAGCTATGCTATCCAGAGATCAAATCAAGGAATGCTTAAATCATACTCAGATCTTATTTTGAATTCACTTGAGTCTTAGATCCACCCAAATCACTTATTTTGGGTCCAGTAACATGGGCCTTGTAATGACAATTCTAATGTTAGAACTTCCCTTCTACACAGGAGAGCAGGACAATTAACCAACCAGTTAGAGGACAACCAAACAATCAGAAGTATTTCTGAGGCCCGCCCCCCCTTACTCAGAAACTTTGAGAAACCATATTATCTCACTCTTTTCTCACACTTCTTTGAACTGATAAGTCTCGCTCCCTTTCTGTTCCCTTTTACTATCTTTTTTTCCCTGCAAGCCTTTTCTCAGAAAATAAATGCTTAGTAATCTGTGATTTGATTCTGTTTCATTTTAAGGTTCCTCTTTTGGAGCATGGGGATCTTCCTTTTTGTTTTGGCTTCCACCAAAGTTTTATTGAATGTCTATATTTACCTGCTGGAATACATAATCAACATCTGGAAACCATCCTTTTTGGAAACTGATTTCCTTTTTGGAAATAGCCCCTCTGCTTATACCCTTGTTTGAATATATGTATATATTCATATATATATATATAGTTCTAAATAATATATAATTCACATTCCAGAACCACCCCTTTTTCCAGCTCCCTTCTCTGCCAAATAACAATAAACTTCTTTCTAAAATCCTTTTTTTTTTTTTTTTTTTTTTTTTTTTTTTTTAAATATCTGGGTTTGTTCTCAACTGACAATATTATACCACATGAGAATAGGTGGGAGGAATGGAGACATTTAGTCTAGATGAAATGTCCTCTGAAGTCTCTTTCAGCTTCAATATTCTGTGATGCAAAGGTAGGGCTTTTGATGGTTTCATATCTCATGCTGGCTAGAATTTGGATTTCATCAGGACTGTGAAGGGCAGGGCCTAGGATAGTGGGAGAAGAAGGAGATAGGGTTAAGAATTTCGGAGGAAGAAAAATTGATCAGTGCAAAGAAAGTAAATTTTAAAGGAGTTTTTTTCTCCCTATTTTTTTTGCACATTTTGGCCAATATCTTCTTCCTAGCCCTAGTTTCCTTATCTCTAAAATAAGGACAATGAACAAACTGTCTCCAAGGTCTTGTCCAGTTCTATAAAACCTATGATCTATTGAACTTTTTCTTGTTCCCAAACAATTATGAATTGGAAACACATGAGACACAATTTTTCCTACTATATTCTTAATATTTCTAAAAGTAAGAAATTCCAAACTACAAATTTTTGCCTTCTGATTTAAAAACTGAAATGGGAACAGTTAGAAAAGAATAACCTTCATCCCATACATAATTCCTTGACTCTTCCATGTTGTGATGAAATCAGGAATAATCTTGAAGATACTTTACTCTCTGTACATTTAGTTCTATTTTTCTCTGAAATCCAGTCATGTGAAAAATGCATCAAACTTTCTCTTTTTTCTCAAAAAAGTTAATCTGATTTTTCAGTTCATCTTGTTAGTTTTGATTCAGGATTAGGTTTGTGTTTTGTTGTATTTTTTGTTCAATTTGAACTCATTTATATACACCCAAGCTAACACTGAGTTAGTTAGCTATTAAGACATTCTTCATAAAAGAATGACTATACAAGAAAGGCACATAATATACCTTAAATCATACCATGTGGGAGCTAGAAGGGGCCTCCAACATCATCTTGTTCAAACTACTCATTTTACCGATGAAGTCATTGAGTACCAGACATATGACCTAGTTCACAAAGCAAGTTAGGAACAGATTTTGTACAAGAACCCAAATTTCTTTGCTCAGTTCTTTCCATCACATCATACTTCATTGACTTCCTAGTTTTAGGTAAATGACTTAAAAATGCCTTATAAATGAAACTTGTGGTCTACTACGAAATTTACATTAATTCAAACAAATTGAGTTTAATCTTGAAGTTTTCTCAATTATTCAAAGTTGTGCACACAAGATGAGTTTATCAAATTTAGCACAGAAAAAAAGTTGGGATAGAGGAAAGTATGAGGATTAGGAGGGAGGATCATATCAGAAAAGGAATAAGCACAAACAAACTCTGCCCCAAATTTCCTGATCTTGAAATAAATAGTAAAGGGGAGGGAGAGGAGGAAGAGAAAAAAAAAAAAAGTAGAATCCAAAAGGATGCCTTAGAATTCTTCTTGAATAATTGGGAAGTGGCTGAACAAGTCATAATATTTGAATGTAATGGAAATTATCGAATGATAATCAGTATCTAAAAACAGACTTTCCAGAATTCTGGATAATGTGAACTGACTCAGGGTGAATTGAACTTAAAACTTTTACCAACACAATGACCAAGCATGTCATCATGGTACCGATGATGAAGTATGTTCCCCGTTTCCTGTTAGAGAAGTGATGAACACAGTGTACAAAAACAGTTTTGGATGCAACCATTGTGGGTTTCTTTTTTTTTGACCCATTATTTGTTATGAGTGGTATTTTTTTTGTGGAAAGAAGGGTAAACAGAAGTAGATGTAGGTAACAATAATCATTTTTTTTAAAGTTCCATCAAAACATTTTAAAATAAACTAGAAAGAACAGAACAATAGGAAGCACAAACAGAGCAGTTTTGAAAGTAACCTATAGAATTTATCATAAATGTTAAAAAAAAATAAAAACAAATGACAGGAAATGGAGGTTTACCCATTCATCAAAAATCCTCATTTTTTGCTGTGTATAAAATGCTCTTTTTGTATTAATATTTGATTTAAAAAGAAAAAAATTTAAAAATAACAATGTTTTATGACCCCACCGAGGATTTGCTCTGGGAATACCTGAACTTGGCTTGTTTGTAGGTTTCATCTAAATATTCTCCATTTCTTTGCAAGTACATAAGACATAGAAGTGTTAATTAGACATAACAAAGAATACTGAATGGCTAGAGAGGTCAAGAATGCCTTCCTTTCTAGGGGGCTTCACCTTTCCCTGGCACAGCCAGAGTTTCTCCAACTTTGAATATCACCCTGTGTTGTGGTCTCTCACCAGCAATGTAGGACAGTTATATGAAGTCAAGCAACCCCTCTTCCTGGTGAGCACCCTCTAGAGGAGTATGAATGCTGTGCAGTCATTCCACATTTACCCTACTTTCCTGGACTTGAGGCTTCCTTATGCAGGTAAAGAACTTGGGATGCTAGAGTTTTTCCCTTTTTCCCCAGACCTGCATAGTTCAGGTACCCAACAACCTGCATAATTGGTACCAAGAAAAGGCAAGGTCGTAGTAGCAATAAATAGTAATAATAAAAATAATAAAGGGAAATGAAGAAAAACATTTTATTATGAAAAAGAGAATCAGAGAATCTGTTCTATAACCTTGTGCTGCTACTTACCACCTGTTTAATTTTGAAAATGTCCAAACTTCTCTCAACTTCAGGATCCTCAAAAGAGGGGACTGGAATAAATGATTTCTTTTTTAAAATATTATTTAATAATTTTATTGATATCTATTATTTTACATTGCCAAATTTTGTCTTAGTATCCATATAATAAATAATTTCTTTAAAGAAAAAAAGGAGAGACAAAAATAGCAGAAGCTATCAATACATTACAAAAATGCAATGTTCTATACATCATGAAACTTGCACCTTTGCAAAGATGTGAAATAGAGGGTATCTTCTCATAACTCTTCTTTGAGCCCATACTCATGGTTTAAAATTTTGCTGTTAGTCACATCTGTTTT
The DNA here is from genome assembly GCF_048593235.1 of Sminthopsis crassicaudata. Taxonomy (NCBI): domain Eukaryota; kingdom Metazoa; phylum Chordata; class Mammalia; order Dasyuromorphia; family Dasyuridae; genus Sminthopsis; species Sminthopsis crassicaudata. The sequence goes on from NC_133619.1 coordinate 442,482,749, forward strand.
GTGGTTGTTGTTTCCATTAACATTGTAGTAGTTACTGCGCAGATTGCTTTCTTGATTCTATTGATTTCTCTGTGTATCAACCTGTGTAAGCCTTTCTAAGCTTTTCATATCTGTCATTTCTTATAGAACAGAAACATTCCTTCACAATCAGATACACTATTTTGTTTAGTGTCATTCCAATTGATGGACATCTATTATTTTTCCAATTCTTTGCTAACACAAAAAGTGCTGCTATTAACATTTTGGTATCTATATGGGTTTTTTTTTTTAATCAGTTTATCTCCTTGGGGAATATGCCTAGTGGAATCTTGGAGTCAAAGGCCATAACATTTGAATTAAGATATCTGCATGAATCAAAACTACTTTCCACAACTGCTGCACAGATTCAGAGTAGAATAAATGGTTTCTAACACTCCTCCTAACTCTAGATCTATGATCCTGGTTTTTTAATCTGTGAAATTGGAAGGTTGTTTAGTTAGCCCTTAAAGGCCCTCTTAGTTCTGGATTGGTGATCCCATGATAAGATCTACTCTTATAAAAATGGAAACTACTACTTCCCAAAGCAGCCCATTTCACTTTGGGATGGCTATAATTATAAGTTATCTAATTATTAATTCTAATAATTGAATTGTTAATCAGTATCAAATTACCAAGTATTATACTATATTTTTCCTTTTATATTAAGCTTAAATTAATCTCTTTACACATTCCACCCATGTTCTTACCTCTGTCCTTTAAGGCTAAGCAGAAGTCTAACCTCTTCCAACTACAAAAGCCCTTTGGTGACATTTCTGTCATCAATCCTGTTCACTCATACTTAAGAAAGAGAGGGCTCTGGGTTTATTTGTTTCTTTCTTTTTTTCAATGCCTTTTGTTTCCCTATAGAAGTTAAGAGATTTATATCATGAATCTCCAAAGAATATTTTTTCTATTTTTGTATTAGATTCCATTTCATTTCTTATTTCCTGCTAGTTGGAATGGAGTCATCTTCTGTGAGAAAAAAGGATTCGAGAGATAGAAGGAACCTCAGAAACCATCAAGTCTTTCCTCTTCATTTTAAACTGAGTAAACTGAGGTATAAAGAGACCAAATTTGCCAAAATCATACAGTTTGAGGTATGACTTGAATTCAAGGTCTAACTGACTCTAATTCCTTTTTCTAGAGTCCTTGAAAGTAATTAAGGAAAATCTTGTTCACTCAAATGCATAAATGTCACTTTCATACATATTGAGTTTTTTTACTTTAATGGAATGACTATTTCATGAGTGCCTCTTCAAAGGGCATCATGTATGTGTCTCTAGATGTATTCATAAAAGGATAATGAGAATAGTGTAGTAACACAGGAAAAATAGTGATGCTTGTTCAGAAAGGCAGCCAGCACTATATAGTGAAATGGAAATTTGACAGATATTCCACCATTTATTGGGACCAGGGCTTCACTACTAATAAAGTATTCATAGTTGCTTCTACATCCCAGTGTGTTCAAGAAGAAGCCTGAAGCTATCTGAGATGGGGAAAATGCATTACTACTCTCTTTCCATATCAACTCAGATTTGTTTTAGGTAATGGGGAATTGGACAATAAAAATTCAGGCCAGGAAACATGCACAGAGGTGCTTAGTGAACCTGTTTTGGGAGTGATACCCCACTCCAGTGCATACACGGGTATTTGGCAAGTGTTTCCTGTCCACTTGTTGTGTGATGAGGAAATTGCTTTTTTGATTGGCTCTTAGGACAGAATTAGGAGTTTATACGAAGAAGGAAGGAAATGAACATTTATTAAAGCACTATATTAAGTGCTATAGAAATTTGTTCTCATTGGATTCTCACAATATTCCTGGGAGGCAGATGCTATTAGTATATCTCTTTTACAGTTGAGGAAAATGAGGCAGACAAATATTGGGAAAAGGTTTTGTCAGGTTTATTTCACTAGTGTTTCTGAGCAGATTTTGATCAGGTTTTTCTGACTCCAGGCACAGAGCTCTATCTGTTATACTACCTAGATGATTATACAAAAAGTCTCAACAGAAAATGAGGGATTGTGGACTGGTTTGAGAGGCCATGTGCCCCCAGGTAGGCCTGATTCTAGGAGAAATTCAGTCCTTCCCTCCCTACTACCCCTCCAGAACTCAGAGAGTTCTTAAACTTCACGGCAATAGGAAGAAATGAAATTAAGTTTTTCTCTCTGGGCTTTTGAACACATTTCTAGGTTAGCTCAGGAGTCAACCAAAAAGCACACAACACAGTCCCTCAGCATAGAACAAGCAGACAAAAAACAGTCACTAAGTGCTCGTGAATACCCAGAAGTAGAGAACCGGGTCCCTCTTTTCAATGTAATCATAAGCTTCCAGAAATAGTTTCTTCAAAATCCAGGCAAGGCCCCTGTGAAAACTCCCAGCACTTGGCTCTCACTGACAATCCCCATTAACAATGCAGTTATTTCTTCCAAAGCACCAGAGAGGACAAGAGTAAGGGCACTTCTTGAAAATCCATGTTAAAAAATTTGCCCCTTCTTCCATACCAGAGAAGTCTGAATTTTTTCTTTTACTTTTAGGGGTACTAATGGTACACTATTGTAAAATTTGGGTTAAATATTGTCATAGGCTATACATAAATCAATATTAACTAAAGATACTATACAAAAAAGAAATTAAAATCCAAAATAATATGAAAAACATTTTAAATGAAAATTTTGAGAATAATACTGAACATACTGCATGAATGGCAAAAGACATTTTGGAAAAAAAAGATCATTGAGTTATACATACATATACGTATATACATATGTATATATTTATATATGTTGTGCCTTAAATGTTCATATCAAGAGGTTGAATGAGAGGCATTTAGAAGATTTCAGTGCTTTCAATGTGGAATTCATGGGGGCTTGGGTTGCCAGAGGCATTGTCCAGATCAATAACAATTTAAAAGTTATTCCCTTTATGGCAAGGTATTTTCTAACCTCTGGCACAAAACACTGATGGAACCATTTAATTACTTAAGCCCATCATGATATCAGAACCACTACAGGGAAAGTTAAAATGTGGAAGGATAGCTGTAATGTCTCCTATAGAGGTCCCATACAGGAAAGTATCTCCTGATTTGTGTCCAGTCTTCTGAAATCCCCTGCTCCCAAATGATACGCAACTTAATCCAGAACTAATTTAATTGAGGTATTGTTTGAATGTTTGTAAGTGGATGTGGGCAAATTGGAGTGAAGATAATATCTATTTACAAGGGGAATGGGAAAAGAATACTGCTCAAGAGCTGCATGCTCTATCACTCTGGGCCTTTTATGTTACATTTGTAAATAAAGGGATTGGACTAAGTCAGAGGTTCTTAACCTTTTTTATGTTTTGGGCCTTTTTGGCAGCCTCATGAAACTTTTGGCTTTCTTCTCAGAATAATGTTTTTAAAAGCATATACATAGGATAACAAAGAAAACCAATTAGATTGAAATATAGTTATCAAAATGTTTTAAATCAAATTAACTACAAAGAACATATGAAGGAAGATTCCATCTGCATCCAGAAATAGAAATGATAAATTGAATAATATATAGAATGATTTTACATGTTTGTATGTGTAAACACACATGTACACACAGCTATATGTACATACATAATGGTAGTCAACTGGGGAAAAGCTAAGGAGGGAAAAAAAGGAAAAAAAGAAATTTAGTGATAATTTACTATATATTTTAAAAGGAATAGGAAGTTGTACATAATAGATTAGATTTCCAGTTTCATGTGCAAACATATTTTTTAAAAAAATTATACTATATTATGGAAATGCTTGTTTTATTCCATAATTCAACATAAAATAAACTTTATAAAAATAAAACAAAAAAAAAAGTTCAAGAACTCCTGAACTAGATGATTTCTAGGGAACCTTCCCAGCTCTAGAAAATTGTGTCTCAAACATTTTCTTAATTCCCAGCTCTTTCAACATTCAAGACATTACAAGCTGCCCTCTAGGGGTCAACAAGATGTTGAACAATGTATTAAGCAAAATGCTAGACTAATCATTAATCACAAGAGGGACTCTCATAACCCTTTTTTGACTTTGGGGTATACTTTAGACTGGAGCAGGATTTATAAAGTTTGCATATAAGAGAACTCTAAACTGCTAGAGGACAACTCTGCTTATTTGGCATTGATGCTCATTGGCTGAGGTCCTTTTTCAACCCCACAGCAGGATAACTGAATATCTCAAAGAATTTGGGACCACACACATTTTACCAGTTCACAAAATTCCCACTAGTCCAGAAAGTTTCAATGAGGATATTCTACACAAGAATCATAGAGATAATGACACAAAAGAAAATGAACTTAATGGATATAAAGAATTAATGCAAAATGATAAGTCAAGGATTCCATTTTTAAGAATATTTGTAGGTTCCCATGGTCTGATTTCTTATGGATTCAAAATAAATTTAGTTTTTATGTCTCTCAGCTCCTGGATACATGCAGCTGTGCTAATTTGAGTAGCTGCAGTGCAATTTCCAGAATAAGTACATGATTTTAATTAATTTCCAAATCAAGCAAGGTCTTTTTCTATAGATTTTTAGACAAATAAAAATCAATTTAGATTTGTTTTTATCCCAACTGGGATAAATGCCCAGCACAGGAAATACATAGATTGCTTGTCTGACTATGGAACACTAGAATTAGCATCTCTTCATGCTAATTCTAGACACTATTGCTACACAATATAGCTTATAATCAAACCCCTCTTGGACAGTACTGAAATTTACAGTACAAGTTAAATTTTTACAAATGGCAGTTTTTGAGAAATGGGCAAAGCAAGTATCATTTCACCTATCTTACAGATAAAGAAACTGTGGATCAACTATGGTGTCCCATATTTCCCATATATATGTCCGATCTCTTTAAAAAGATACAGATAAACCTAGCAGGAACTCAAGAAATGGTTGTTAATGATGATCTAAAGTCAATCAATCCACAATCATTTATTAAGTGCATATTATGTGACAGACACGATACTAAATATAAATACAAAGAATGAAACAATCCCTTCTTGCAAAGGTCAGTTTGAAGTTGTCTATATTTACCTACTCTAATAGCTATATCCGAAATAACTTTCTAAACTTCACCTTCCAAAGTCCTGGATACAGTCATTTAGGAGTTACTGAATATTTGTGAATACACATAATCACAATATTGATTATAAGACATTTGGAAGCCTACAAAAACCATCTCACAGTTAGGAGCACATTATTATAGATTCCAATAAGATGCATAAGATGGAAGTCATAGACCAATCTGTACTAGGGAGTCTTTGCAAAAGGCCAAAGATTTCCATTAGTAATACAGAACCTAAAACTGTTGTAGAATTTATGTTTAAGTCATGTACTATTCAGCTAAGCATGAAATGCTCTATCAGCTCTTTTTACTGCCTTGAATTGTTTAACTATGCTTTGTTATTAAACTTTTAACTTTTCATATATATCATCTCCCCAACTAAATTTGAATGCGCAAAGAACGCTTGATATATAGTTGGAAATATTGGGTTTGAAGCTCAATTTATGACCCCAGACAAGTCATACAATCTCTCTGGATCTCAAAAAATTTTTTTTGTTTTTTAATTAAAATATTTATGTATTATTTATTTTTACCATCATTTAAAAAACATTTCAAGTTCCAAATTCTCTTCTCCCCTTGAATCCTTGCCCTGCCCATTGGGAAGGCAAGCAATATGATATCAATTATACATGTGCAGTGATGCAAAACACATTTCCACATTAGACATGTTACAAAAAAGGAAGAAAAATATGCTTCAATTTACACTCAGAATTCATCAGTTTGCTCTCATGGTGGATGGAATTTCTCATCATGGGTCCTTTGGAATTGCCTTGGATCCTTGTATTGATTAGAGTCAAAAATTCTTTCTGGATCTCAATTTCTTCATCTGTGAAGTGAGAGGATTGGACTAGATGATGGGAAAGGTCTCTTCTAGCTTTAAATCCTTGTCTTTTGATCCATGATCATAAATGTTAAATCTGATCTCAGAGACCTGCCATATTCTCCTTTGTTTAACCAGGCACAATGCCTTGGCTCAGGAGGTGTTCAATAAACACTGTTTAATTTGATTACAGAAAATGCTTAGAAAAATGAGTTCTCATCGATTTGATTTTCTGATTAAACAAATAGTTTCACTGTAGTAAATATATGTTAAAATATAGGAGATTAAATGGAATCTGTGCAGATCCTAGGATATACCTTAAAACACAGTGAGAGACTAAACTCTTATCCATTCTCATTTTGAGGTTGAACACTGTCTTCTGTTATAGCCCAAAGGGATTTCTATTAATGCTTCCAGTTAATCAAGACCTTACTTTAAACACAATTCTCAGTGAAAGGCAATTTGATGTAGAACACTAGACCTTGTAGATGTAGATATAGAACACAAGGCCAAAGACCTTGACTAATATCTGGATCTGTCATTTGCCCTCCCTTGGGGAACTCTGATGCAAGACACTGTGCTAGAAAAATACACTGGGGACATTCAAAGAAGTATTTGATAAGTAAGGTAACTGATAAGGTTACTGATAAGGTAATTGATCCCAGTTTCTTCAACTACAAACTGGAATTTTATTAACTAAACACTATACTATGTGTAGAACTCTGTGCTAAGCTCTGGGCCATGGGGAAGACATAAAGCTTAGATATGACATTTTTTGCTCTTATAGAGTTTACAATCTGGTAAGAGATAATAACATAACCTAATATCTCTCTCAAAGAGATAGCCCATGATATCTATCTCAAAAAGTTGCTTAGAGATTGAATGAATCATTGTGATAAAAATAACAAAGAATATAATCGAAAATGAGTTAGAAGAAAGGGAAGATTGGGATGATTAGGTTTCCAACTAACATATAAACCAGAAAGCATCAAAATAATCTATTATTATATATGATAGAATAAAATTAGCTGCTCAGTAGAATAAAATGGAGAAACAATAAAACAAGATAATAGGCAGAACAGCCTGGTAGTTAAAGCATATGAGTTCCCAGATAAGGAGCTCTTCATTCCATAAGGATTGCAAAAATTGAAAAACAATCTGGTAAAAATAAATTTAGACCAGCATCTTTACCAATTTCTTTAATAATTCCAAATGGATAAATTATTGAAACATAAAAATACACCTTAAAAAACAGAGGATAATGGAAATTTATCACTTTCACAACCGTGAATATTCAACTACCAATGAAATAAAAATAATCATGAAGAAAAAGAGTATTTTGACAAAGTAACATTTTTAAAAAAAATTATACACAATTTTTGTATAATGTAAGTAAAATAGAAAAATAAAATATAGATTGGGACTTTTTGCACTATATTATTGATAATATACTTGATATTCAAAATCTCATTCATTAATTTAATAAGCATTTATGAAACACCTATGTATTCCAAGCTGTATCTTGTTGCTAAGAATTCAGAGACTAGAATTAAATAGTCTTTGTCTTTAAAAAGCTCATGTTTTATTGTCAATTGACATCAATATATTAGATAAAACTATTCTCTGATAAATAAATAGTTAAAGTATGTAACTAATTTCAAAGGAAGAAGTAAAATCTATGAATAGCTATTTGAAAAATGGTTCAAAACTACTAACAATAAGGACAGCTAAGTGGTGCAGTGGTTAGAACACCAGGAGGACTTGAGTTCAAATCTGATCTCAGTCACTTAACACTTTCTAGCTGTGTGATCCTGGGTAAATCAGTTAACCCCAATTGTCTCAGCAAAAAAGAAAAGAAAAAAAACTACTAACAATATATTGTTCAATGTAAATTATGTCATATAAAATTAATTGGTTGTCTTATATTTTTATGTTGAATTGAACAATTCCAATGGAATTTCTTGATCATTTCTATTTATTAAGCAATATTGTGAATGTGAATTTGTATCTACATCATGCAATATGGGATGGTAATGAAGTGTGTTCTGGTTGAGGGAGAGATGAGGCAGTAAAAAGTCAATTGTTGTCTTGTTCTTCCCAGCTTTTGTGCTGAGTGACAAGTCAGGTTGGAACGTGTCAACACGTGTTCAGTCATGCAATGAAATTCTCAATATGAAGTACACTGCTCCATCAATTGTGTGCCAGGAGTCATTTGGAAAACATCATTATTGTTTCTAATCTTGTTTTGTCCTTCATAGATGTTGGTATGCATTACTTAAATTCTCAGTATGTTTCATAAACATATCAATCATATTAACAATTTTTGCTATGTATGCAGTGAGCTGCACGCTCTCTATTGAGCAGGAATTCTTAATTTTGTATTGTGTCATGGACATCTTTGCTAGTCTAGTGAAACTTGTGGACCCTTTCTTAGAAAAATACTTTGTTGCCTTTGTGAATAATTGAAGGAAATATGAAATGTCAATTAGAAGTTGATGAAAATAAAGATATCATTCTTTCCCACCCAAGTTTACAGACCCCTTAAAATTTATCAGTGGATCCTAGATTAAGAAATCCTGCTTTACAGTAAACTGGGAAATATTATAACATCTAAGGATTCTGATAAAGCTTAATTTGTAAATCATATAAAGAATTAATTCAGATTTATAAGAATACAAGCCAATTCTCCAATTGATAAATGGTCACAAGATATGAACAATTTTCAAATCATTTCTAGTCACATGAAAAAAATGCTCTAAATCATTATTGATGGGAAAAATACAAATTAAGGTAGCTCTGAAGTACCAGTAACCACTTTTCAGATTGGCTAAGAGACAGGAAAAGGTCATGATAAATGTTGGAGGGGATATGGGGAAACTGGGACACTAATGCAATGTTGGTGAAGTTGTGAACTGCTCCAACCATTCTGGAGAGCAATCTGGAACTACGTCCAAAGGGTAATCAAATTGTGCATACCCTTTTGATCCAGCACTATCTCTATTGGGCCTATATCCCAAAGAGATCTTATAGGGAAGGGGACCCACATGTGCAAAAATGTTTGTGGCAGCCCTTTTTGTAGTGGCAAGAAACTGGAAACTGAGTGGATGTTCATCAGTTGGAGAATGGCTGAATAAGTTGTGGTATATGAATGTAATGGAATATTGTTCTGTAAGAAATGATCAGGAGGATGAATACAGAGAGGCCTGGAGAGACTTACAGGAACTGATGCTAGGTGAAGTGAACAGAACCTGGAGAACATTGGACACAGCAACAAGAGAGAGAACTATGGGAACTGAGTGTGGATCACAACAAGTATTTTCACTTTTGTTGTGGTTATTGTTTGTTTGCTTTTTGTTTTCGTTTTCACCTTTTTTTTTGGTTTGTTTTTGATCCGATTTTTCTTGTGCAGCATGATAATTGTGGAAATATGTATAGAAGAATTAAATATGTTTAACATATATTGGATTACTTGCCATCTAGAAGAGTGGGTAGGATGAAGAGAGGGAGAAAAATAAATTTGGAACACAAGGTTTTGGCAAGTGTGACTGTTGAAAACTCGGTACGTGTATTTTGAAGATAAAAAGCTTTATAAAAAAAAAGAAATCCTGTGTTAGAGGGATCAAGACACCAGAGAGACTTCTTGGTGTATGTAAGTACTTAGAGAACTAATCCTGGAACCAGGAAAGTCTTCATTCTAATCTAGGTAAATCTCTAAAACTATAAAGTACAGAAAAAGTGCCAACCTGCCTTGGTAGAGGGAATTTTCTTTCCTCAGAGTTCCCTAAATCACTGAAATTACAGGTCTAGTCTCTATAGACTGAAAAAATTAATGAACAAATTTTTAAAGCCTAGAAATTAGAATTTACTCCTCTAATTAAGAAAGTATATGAGCTCTTCTATCTTTGTTGTAAAATAGATGTTCAGGGTAATGCTCTACTGTTGCATTACTTTTTTAGTTTACTAACTGGCTAAATGAATTTTGTCATATGTCATTTGTGGTTCCCACCAAAAGATCATTAAAAATGATGATTACCTCTATTATACAAGCATATCAGGGCTTTTCTCTAAGTCAAAATATAATGTAGCTTTGAGATAGTCCTTTGGCATAAAAAAATCCCTCCTAGGAGGATGTAGGATTCTTGTTTACTAAACCTGAGATTATAGTGTCAGGTACACTATAGGTACCTATACCTATAGTAGGTACAGGTGTCAATAGAAAAAGTCCTTATCTGGATACCCAATTTATGTTGAATAAAAGGCCCGTGGGCCAGCCAAAAACATTGGGGAAAATAACCCCTTAATGAATTTAATTTGTAAGAATAACATGTGAGTCAGTTCAGTGCAAAACTTTTATTGAAAACAATGGGGAACAAGAGAAAGGGAAGAGAGAAAAAGGGACCCAACATACGACTTTGGATATATACTAATGCACACTAATTCACATAAGAGCAGTGATGCATTAGGAAGCACAGACACACAGGCTTATCCAGCAGCTTTTGCTGAATAAGAATATATATTCCTAATGGAAGGGAAGGAGTGCTCCAAAAGGAGTGCTGTCTGAGGGGGAGTTTTTATATTCTTATTTTGTCCAGCGCCCTGAAAATGGCTGAATTGTATGTCAGGGGTTAAGGGAAAATAGTGTTTTGAGGGTTTTGTTATTAGGAAGAAAAAAATAAGCTAATAATAGACAAAATATTATTTGGGGGACACAGCTGTATTAATCTTTGAAAAATGTTACTGTCAATATTTTTCCATTACTATGTTATGTTCTATAAGTTTATAGCCTCCTTTAAGGGGAAAATGTCATGATAGCCTCAAAACCATCAGGCCTAATCTTATTTAAAATGGTTTTCATGCATAGATACTACAGATATAGCCTCCCTTAAGAGGAGACTATTAATGGTGGTCTCAAGATTACCAGGGTCAATCTTATAACACTGTACAATATTCAAATCTTTTATCAAGAAAATAAGATATTTTATTTATTTATTTATTTTTAAAGACTGGTTTTATATAGAAAAGAATGAACTATAGTGCAATTACCAGTAATTTGGCATTTGAGTGAAGAAAATAGATCCTGCAGATGAAATACCAAGGCAGAAGACTAGGATGATCATGGTCCCTCACTTAAAGAGAGATTTCTATCCTCAGATCCTCCTTTAATAATTTTAGCAGACCCAAATGATTTTTGTTTGACCTTAAATTATTGGAAAATCAAGTTTGATTTGATTTTGGTATATATTCTAGAACAAAACAATGGATTCTTCTGCAGAAAGCACCAAAATATGTCCAAAATATGAAGTTTCTCTAGATATTTATAAATGTGAAAAAATGCCTGGTGCATTATCTATACAAGCCTGCAAGAGACTGCTCTTTTAATAAGATTATAACACGAGTAAGACAATAGAGGCATAAAACATCTGCAATCATACAACATCTTTGGCCAGCCTTCCTTTTCTCTTTCCTGACTGGCACAGAGATACTGGAAGATCAGAGAATACCTGGGTTTAGGGCTTAGCCTCAAGAGCCATATGGATTTCAAGCCCGGGATATCTTAGAGGCAATGTAGGGCTCAGAGTCACAATTGTGAATTAGTCTGGGAACCTAATTACCATTTATTATATTGTTTATATAAAAAAATATGTTCCAAGTTGAAAACAACTGACTTAAAGGTAAACAAACTTCTAGGAAAATGGTTATTCTTAAATTGGTGGTGCCAATCTTGGTGATATGGCAGATGTTCTGTGAGGCTTCTGGTACTGGTTTCATTGTTTTAGTTGCACTTCTTCCCTAATAAAATTTACTTTTTTTGCTATTTCATTTTATTTACTATTTGTGTTTCATAATCTAATTAATTATGGTACATTTATAAGAAAAGTAAAAGAACAAGTCGAGATTAAAAACTTGAACTTCACAGTCGTTTAAAAGGCACATTTTTTTAAAGTATTTAAAAATGGCAGAGAAAAGGCAGGAACTCTGCTAAGTATATTCCCCTTCAAATAACTTTAAAATAAAACTCTAAATGATTATTGGAGCACTATAATCAACAAAAGGATGGGATGAAAAATTTTTTTCCAGCCCAAGACAACTTAGAAGGTTGACAGGAAGTTCTGTCCAGTCCAAATCACACTCTGGCTAATCAGCAGCACAAATCTTAGGGATGAATGAATTAGTGGTGGGTACTTCTGGAACTCTCAGTCCACAGCTGGTAAGGGGACCAGACAACTGATAAAAAATTACAATTGACATTTTCTGGCTCCAAATGCAGAACTCTGTTACATTTTTCATACCTGGATTTGGGTCACAAAGTGAAGAGAAGTGTTATCACACTTATCACAGGACAGTGGGATCCATGATTACAATTTCAGGGTAGAAAAGAGTATTTGTAGTCACTTCCAGACCAGAGAATAAGCCAGAGCAATTACACATCAGTCCTTAGAATAAATGAAAACTTACAGGTTCCCAGAGTTAGCTCTGAAAAGAGTAATATGAAAATACTTGAAGTATAGGACAATAGCCTCTTTATCCCAGGAGTAGAACTCAATTTTAACATAAAGTTAGAAGTCAGAGAATAGGCTAGGAAAATGAGCAAACAAAAAAAATTAACTTCAGCATATAAAGTTACTATGGTTTCAGAAAAGCGCAAAACCAAATCCATAAGAGATAGCTACATGCAAAGCCTCAAAGAAAAATGTGAATTGTTGTCAGGCTCAAAAATAATTCTTAAAACAAATCAAAAAGAATTTTAAAAATCAAAGGAAAGAGGCAGAGGAAAAACTGGAAAAAAGAAATGAGAGTGATGTAAATGAATCATGAAAAAACAACTTGGTAAAGCATAAAAAATGAGAAAAAAAAAGGTGTATCAAATTTAGCTGAAGACAACTACTTAAAATAGAATTGGCCAAATGGAAAAGATAATATAAAAGTTTACTGAAGAAAATAATTTATTAAAAATTAGAATTGGACAAATGGAAGTTAATGACTATGAGACATCAAGTAAAAACAAAACAAAATAAAAAACAGAGAATAAATTTGTGAGATAGCTTAATCAAAAAACAAGTGACCTGGAAAACAGACATAATTTAAGAACAATAGGACTACCTGAAAGCCATGATCAAAAAATATCCTAGACGTCATATTTCAAGAAATTATAAAGGAAAACAGTCCTGATATCCTAGAACTATAGGTAAAATAGAAATGAAAAGAATGAAAAGAGTCTACTTATCATTTCTTGAAAGAGATAATAAAATGAAAACTCTGAGGAATATTATAGCTGAATTCCAGAGCTCTCACATCAAATAGGAAATACTGCAAGTGGCCAGAAAGAAACAATTCAAATATTGTGGAGTCACAGTCAGACTAACACAGAATTTAGCAGCTTTACATTAACAGCTCAGGGGGTTTTGGAATATGATATTCTTGAGGGAAAAGGAACTATGACTACAATCAAATATAAGGCTAAGCATATAAATAAGAAAGAGAAATCATAAGAAATTCAATGAGATAAGCTGTTTACATTACTACATGGGGAAATGATACTCCTAAGAACTTTAGTAGGACAGTTAGAAGGAATATACATAGACACAAGGGTCATGGACTTGAATTTACTGTGATGGGATGATATAAAAAAAGAACAAAATTAAAGGGTGAAAAAAATAGATTAACTGGGAGAAGGGGAAATAGAACGGTAGAATGGGGGTAAATTTTACAGTAGAGGGGAAGATGAGGGTGGGGTGGAAATGCTTGAAGCTTATTCTCATTGGAATTGGCTGAAAGAATAATATACACATTCAACCAAGTGTAGAAAATCTGTCTTACCAACTCTGAAAGAGTTATGATGAAAAATGCTATTTATTCCCAGAAACAGAATTTAGGATGTCTGAATGCAGAATTGAAGCATACTTTTAATTTTTAAATTTATTTTAAGGGTTTTTTTGTTGTGTATGTTTTCTTTCACAACATGACTATTCTGGAAATATTTTATGCAAATAAGCAGATATAATCAATATTGATTGCTTGCATTCTCAATGAGGGAGTATTCAAAGGGAGGAAAGGAGAGAATCATGAACTCAAAGTTTTAAAACTGAATGTCAACAATTGTTTTTACATGTAACTGAGGGAAAATAAAATACTAAATAAAAACATTTGGAAAAGAAAAAATTCTTACTCTACAAGGAATAGAGGGAAGGAAGAAAAGGAAAAAAGGAAGGGATGATACAAGAGGGTGGATTGGGGGAGGTGTTGATCAGAAGCAAAACACTGTTGAGGAGTGACAGGGTAAAAGGAGAAACAGAAAAGGATAAATGGGGAAATAGGATAGAGGAAAATACATAGTAATCATAACTGTTGATGTGAATGGGATCAACTCACCCATAAAACAGAATCAAATAACACAGCAATTAAAAAACATAATTTTTCAATCTGTTGTATTCAAGAAATACATGAAGCAGAGAGACACATACATAATAAAGATAAGTACTGGAACATAATCTAGTATGCTTCAGCTGAAGTAAAAGAAAAAAAAAGGAATGATAGCAATCTCAAAGAAAGCAAAAGCAAAACTAGATCTAATTAAAAGACATAATTGAGGAAACTACATCTTGCTAAAAGGTACCATAGGAATGAAGTAATATCACAATGAAACATATATACCATGTGGTTTAGTTTCCAAAAATCTTAAAGGAAAAGTTAAATGAGTTACAAGAGGAAACAAAAATGCAGAAAAACTATACTAGTGGGGAAATTTTACCTTTCCCCAATTAGAACTAGAAAAAAAATCTATCCCCAAAATAAAGAAGATAGAAGTTAAGAAAATGAAAAAAAATTTTTGGCAAAATTGGATATGACAGATCTCTGGAGAAAAACTGAATGGTGACAGAAAGGAACATTCCTTTTTGTTAGTGGTAAAGGTATCTACACAAAAATTGACTTTGTATTGAAACATAAAGGCCCCACAGCCAAATAAAGAAAAACAAATATTAATTATATGCTTTTCAGATGATAATGCAATAAAAAGTACATTCAATAAAGGGCCATGGAAAGATAGGTTAAAAATTAATTGGTAACTAATCTAATCTTAAATAATGAGTGAGTCAAAGAGCAAATCATAAAAATAATCAACAATTTAACGAGAATGACAAGAGATAACGCACCAAATTCTATGGGATGCAGCCAACACAATATTAGGGGAGTGAAATTTTTGTCTCTAAATTCACATGTCAATAAAATAGATAAAGAACAGATCAATGAATTGGGCATGCAAATTAAAAAAAACTATAAAAAGAAAAGTTAAAAAATTCCAATAAGCATCATATTGAAAATCTTGAAACAATCAAAGAAGAGATTAATAAAATTTAAAGTAGGAAAACTATTGAATTAATAAATAAAATGAGAAACTGCTTTTATGGGAGGAGGACAAGAAAATTATTGGCTAATTTCATTTTTTAAAAAGAGAAGAAAACCAAATTACTAATATTAAAAATCAAGAGGTGAATTCATCACCAATTAAGAGTAAATCAAAGCAATTATTAGGAGCTATTTTGCTCAATTATATGCCAATAAAGGTAAAAATCTAATTGAAATGGATAAATATTTATAAATATATAATATACCTAGATTAACAGAAGAGGAAATAGAATATTTAAACAACCCCATCTTAGAAAAAGAAATTGATATAATATAAAAATTCATCTGGAAAAAGAAAAGGTCAAAAATATCAAGACCCAAAACAAAACTCTCTGGTACTGGCTAAAAAATAGAGTGGTAGATTAGTGGAATGGGGTGGGTACACAAGACACAATAATCAATGACTACAGTAATGTACTGTTTGATAACATCAAAGACTCCAGTTTCTGGGACAATAACTCACTATTTGATAAAACTTTCTGGGAGCATTAGAAAAAAGTATGTGAGAAACTAGCCGTAGACCAACATTCCAAACCCCATACCAAACCACAGAAGTTTGAATAGATGCATGACTTAGATGTAAATGGTGATATCATAAGCAAATTAGGAGACCAAGGAATAGTTTACCTGTCATATCTTTGGAGAAAGGAGGAATTTATGACTGAACACATAACAGAGAACATTATGAAATGTAAAATGGATAATTTTGACTACATTAAATTAAAAAGAATTTGTATAGACAAAACCAATGAAGCCAAGATTAGAAGGGAAATAGAAAGCTGGGAAACAATTTTTGCAGCCAGTATTTCTGATAAAGGCTTCATTTCTAAAATATACAGAGAACTGAGTCAAATTTATAAGAATACAAATCATTCCCCAATTGATAAATGAATAGACAATTTTTAGATGAAGAAATTAAAGCCATCTATAGTTATATGACAAATGCTTTAAATCACTGTTGATAAGAGAAATGCAAATTAAAATAACTTTGAAATATCATCTCACATTTATCAGATTTACTAAGATGATAGGAAATGGTAATGATAAAGGTTGGAAGGGAAAAACTGGGACATAAGCTATATTATATGAAATTAATGGAATATTATTTTTTAAATCTTATCATTTTCTTAATAAATACAGAAAATGTTTTTTTTTTTTTTTTTTTACAAAATACCACAATCATTCCTTTCAAAAATTCTAGAAAGCATTCTTAAACTATAATGGCTGAATAAGTCATGGTATATGAATGTTATGACATATTATTGTTCTATAAGAAACAATTAGCAGGATGATTTTAGAGAGGCCGGGAGAAACTTACATAAACTGATGCCAAGTGAAATGAGCAGAACCAGGAGATCATTGTATACAGTAACAACAAGATTATATTATGATCAATTTTGATGGATATGACTCTTTTCAACAATAAGATGATTCAGATCAGTTCCAATGATCTTGTGATGAAGAGAGCTATCTACACAGAAAGAGGATTGTGAGAACTAAGTATGGATCACAACATAGCATTTTTACTCTTTTTGTGGTTTGCTTGCATTTTTTTGTCTTTTTTCCTTTTTGATTTGATTTTTCTTGTACTGCAAGATAATTGTATAAATATGTATTCATGTATGTATTTAACATACATTTTTATCTTGTTTAACATTTATTGGATTACTTACCATCTAAGAGAAGGGATGGGGAAAAGGTGGAGAAAAATTGGAACACAAGGTTTTGCAAGGATTAATGATGGAAAATTATCCATGCATATGTTTTGAAAATAAAAAGTTTTAATTAAAAAAAGAAAATCAACCCATGTAAATCATCATCATTTCTACATATTACTATTAAAGTCCAGTAGCAAGAAATAGAGAAATTCCATTTAAAATAAATGTAGACAACATAAAATGCTTGGGTGTCACCCTGCCAAGACAAACCTAGGAACTAAATAAAGACAATTAAAATACTTTTTACACTAATAAAGTTATATCTGAACAACTGGAAAAATATTAATTAATGGGTAACAAAAATGACAATTCTACCTAAATTAATATACTTATTCAGTGTAATATTAATTAACTTACCAAAAATTATTTTATAGAGATAGAAAAAAATAATTATAAAATTCATCTGGAAGGGTAAAAGATCTGGAAAAACAAAAGATCTAAAATATCAAGGGAATCCATGAAAACAAAATGTTAAGGAAGGTGGTCAAGCAATACCAGATGACAAAGCAGTAATCATCAAAACACTCTTATAGTATATTATTGGAATAGACCAAGGATAAAATGCACATTAAGTAATAACTATAGTAATGTAGTATTTGAGAAATTAAAAAATCCCAGTTTTGGAGGCAAGAAATGACTACTATTTGACCAAAACTCATGAGAAAACTGAAAAGCAGTATGACAGAAACTAGGTATAGTACAGCATCTCACACCATATACCAAGATAAGGTCAAAATGAGTCCATGATTTAAACTTAAGGGTGATAGTATAAGTCAATTAGGAGAACATGGAATAGTTTATCTCTCAGATCTGTGGAGAAGGGAAGGATTTATAACCGGATAAGAGATAGTTTTATGGGATGTTAAATGGGTAATTGTGATTACATGAAATTTAAGAAGTTTTCTCACAAACAAAATCAATAAAAGATTAAAAGGAAAGTGGAAAATGAGGAAATTTTTTCAGCAAGTTTCTCTGATAGTTTTTTTCTAGTTTTACCAATATATAGAAATCTGAATTAAATCTATAAGAATATGTCCTTCCCTAACTGATAAATGGTCAAAGAATAGGAACAGGTAGGAACAGAAGAGAGCAAAGCTACTTATAATGACATGAAAAAGTGTTTTAATGAGAATGCAAATTAAGACAACCCTGAGTTATTACTTCACACCTCTCAGGTTAGTTAAAATGATAGGAAAACATAATGAGAAATGCTGGAGGAGTTATGGAAAAATCAGGACACTAATGTAGTAATAGTGTATATCCAATCACTCTGGAGAACCATGGATGTAGAAAAGACTATAAAACTGTTCTATAAAACCTTTAATAATATAGTACAACTAACTCCAAAGAGATTTTTTTAAGAAGATGTGTGGGGGAGGAGCTAATATACAAAAATATTTATAATAGCTCTTTTTGTGTTGGCACAGAATTGGAAAATGATGTAATTTCCTCATTTGATTCTTCAATTGAGGAATGGATTGACAAATTGTAGCATGTGAATATAATGAAACACTGCTGTGCTATAAGAAATAATGAACAAAATTCTTTTAGAGAAATCTTGACTTACATGAACTGATATTCAAAGTAAAGTGAGCAGAACCAGGAGAATCCTGTATACACTAACAGCAATGTTGTACAATAATCAACTGTGAATAATTTATGTATTCTCAGCAATGCAAAGATCCAAGATACTGCTGAAGGACTTAACATGAAAAACTCTACCCACTCCCAGATAAAGAATTGATAACATCTGAATGTAAATCAACGCATACAATTTTTTTACTTTTACTTTTTCTTTTTTTTTTTGTTTTCTTTCATAACATGATTAATTTGGAAATGTTTTGCATCACTGCAGATGTATAATCTTAACTTAATTCCTAATTGCTTGCTTTAATATGAAGTACTGTGGGGAAAAAGAATTTGGAATTCAAAAGTTTTAAAAACAAATGTTACAAATCGTTTTTATATATAATTGGGAAAAATAAAATATTACAAAATAGCAAAAGAAAAGTATTTAACAGTAATTGATAGAAACAAAAACTTTTACTAGGACTTTTCACTAGTAAAATGACAATAATCAAATGTACATTTAAATAGTATCTAATTAAAAAGAGGAAAATATAAAATAAATTATGGTTAGTTGTTTGGCCAAAAGTTTTTGCGAATAGGTTTGTCTCATTGGCCTATATCAGATTCATAAGAATATGTTTGAAAGATTGTTTTTCATGAATAGTGAATTTGTCTCTGATATCGCTTATTTTTACCAGTGTTTAAGTACCATCCAGAAACACCTCTTTTCTCTTAGAAACATCATAAGTAACTTGCTCAAACTCACTAGTGGTGTAATCCAAATTGAGATTTCTGAACTACTCTGGTTAAGAGGTTAGAGATTCTTCTTATTCTGCTTTATCTTTTTTGTAGTATAAACTATAAAGAATGGAAAGAAATATTGTGATGGTAAATAATTTACCAATTTTTTCAGATTGTCTTCCTCCAGATCCCAGCTACTGTAGTCATCTAACATTATGTTTTATGATGTTTTCTCCAGACTTTAATCACTAAGCCCATCCTGTAGCTTTGAATCTTTTTTTCCCTTGCCCTTCATTACAATCCCTCTTACTCCAATTTTACATGATGCTTAACACAATGGAGGGAGAAATTTATATTATGCAATATAAACTGGGTACTCACTGCATCAAGGCAATTTTCCCCCCTACTCTTCTCTAATAGATTTTCTAATCCTTCCATTAGCAGCTGGTCTGAACCTTTTATTTTTAACACCCCCACACACATACACACATACCACGTGTTCTCCCTTTACAACTGAGCATCTTGCTTCAATCTTTACAGAGAAAAGAGAGGCCAGAACTCCCTCTGCACCTCCTCCCTTCATCTCAAAATCCCTTGATATTATTTCCCATTTTTCTCCTTCTATATACCAATCTTTGAAGATTTTGATCACTATTTAACAAAGTCTAGTGGTTCCCTATAACCTCTAGGATCTAATATAAATACCTCCTTTTAGCTTTTAAAGCCCAACCTAAACTAGACCTATTTTATCTATCTTTCTAGACTAATTTTTTCCTAGTTGTTTTGGTCACCCTAAATCCCATGGATTATTTAGCCATTTCCCATTAGCAAAACCAGAAAATACTAAGTATTTGAAAAACCCATAATTTACCAGTGTGTACCCTTAGGTCTATAGGTGACTTCATGAGCACTTTCTTAGCTCAACTTAGACACAAATGAACCTAAATAAAGCATGATCAGTTCTCTTTTCTTCCTGAACCCTCATGTTCAGTTAAGCTCCATTTAATTTAGTTTATTGATGTCCCACATCTGCAACCCGGCAAAGTTCACAATTGTTACATTTTTGCACAGCTGTGGTTTAAAGCCTTCCTTTGCACACAACACACTGGCAGCAAAACAGAAACGATTAACTTTTATATGCTTTTAGCATATGGACCAGACAGTTAGAAACAGGAAAACCTCTTGGGCTCTAAAGAAGAAAATATAGTTCCTATTAATGTGACCCAAATTTTTTAGAAAAATGCTATGATCCATCTCTAACTAGAGAGATTACAATTATAATGACGTGGTTTCTAATTCATTTGATTTAAAATGCCTAAAGTTATCTTTTAGTAGGAAAAAAATGACCCTAATGTTCTATTATAAATAGATTTTATAGTAGGATGAATTAATAAACTGTAAATGGTTTTAGAATCTTTTTCTCCAGCACAAACTGCAGAATTAAAAAGAAAGAACCTTTAATCTTAAATGGAAACATATTTCATTTCAATAACCAAAAGAACAGGAGTGATTTTCCTTTCTGGCCATTTCATAAATCAGAGTTGCTGTGGATGCTATGTTTGACAATGGCATTAAGGGAACATTAAGGGAACAAAATGGCTCTAAAACAAAGTGACATTTCCAAATAAAAATTGTGGCATATAAGCACATATATTTAAAAAACATATTCATTTTTAATAGTAGATTTTTATTTTCAAAATACATGAAAAGATAGTTTTCAACATTCACCCTTGCAAAACTTTATGCTATTAAGAAATGTAATCATAAGTTAAACATTTAGTCATAGCCATGACTTCCAGAAAATATTAACTCTTTTAACATTAGAGGTTTTATTGAAAATCTCTACATGTTGTGGTTTTAGATTTTCTGGATTCACAATGTATTATTAAAGGACATATCCAAAGACCTAGGTGACAATAAATAAGAAATAAGCTACATCTTTAGGGAAAAAACAATTAAAGATACATAAAATGAAGAAATGCACCTGATGGAGGTGTGGGGATAGAAATAATAGGGAAAACACCTTATTGGCTACATTTACAGAAACACTTAAAGGTCCTATTGATAAATACAAATCTAAAGCAGTAATTCTTTTTTATATTTTTTTTGTTTTTTCTACAAAAACAGGTGTTATATCTTTTTAGAAGCCTTTTCTGCTTCTACTGACATAAGCATGTAACTTATTGTTCTTGTTAATACAGTTTAGTATATTGATAATATTCTTTACATTGAACTTGTCTGGTATAAATCCAACCTGGTCATAGAGTACATTTTTCTGATAACATTGTGGTGGTCTCCTTGCTAATACTCCATTTAAAATTTTCACACCAGTGTTTTTTAGAGATATTATTCTATAGCTTTCTTAGTCTGTTTTTAATTCTTCCTATGTTAGGTATTGTTTGTATAATAGAAGGAATTTGGTGGGATTCTTTCAACATTTTAAAAGCTTATGTAATATTGAAATTATTTGTTTTTTAAATTTTTGGTAGAATTTGCCTATAAATTCATTTGTTATTTTCCCTTTTCCCCTCCTCTCCTAAGGAGACTTTTTCAATTTCTTTTTTTGAGATATGGTTATTTTAGGACATTATTTCTTGTTCTATTAATCTAGGTATTTTTGATAAGTCTTAATGCATTAAATTCAAATTGACAGTTTTATGTATAATATAAATAGTCAAAATGTTTTCAAATATTTCCTTTATTTCTTTTTCATTTGTTTTGAATTTACCTTTTCCAATTTTCATCCTGATAAACTGCTTTTCCTCTTTTATTTAATTAAATTACTGAGTTTATCTTTTTATTTTAAAAAAGCCTTTAGGTTTATTTATTAATTCAATACTTTTTTTCTTTCTATTTTGTTAATTTCTTCTTTGGTTTTCCAGGAGTTTGTTGTCTTTTGGTCATATTTTTTTGATATATTTCTTTTTTAAATTCATTGATCTGTTTTTTTTTTCTTTTCCTGATAAAAATTTTCATGCATATACATTTTCTTCAAAGAATTGCTTTGGCTACATTCCAAATTTTGTATGTTATTGTTGTCATTATTTTTCGGAAATTATCTATTGTTTCTATGAATTATTCTTTGACTACCCATTCTTTAGGATTAAGTGATAATAGTCTCTAATTAATTTCAGTCATATCTTCAGTGGTCCTTTACTGAATACAATTTTTTTATTACATTGTGATCCATAAAGAAAGGGTTTAATATTTTTGCTTTTCAAATGTATTTGTGAAGTTTGCAAAGATGTCATGTATAACTAACATATCAATACTCCTTTCTAATTTTTATTCAATAATTAACAGACTTAATTTAATTTCATTAAAATTCTACTCAAATCCTTGATTTTTCTTCTTTCCTTTTTTGTTAAAATTTTCCAGGTCTGAGATGCATACATTGAAATTGAATATATAATTGATATTTAGTAATAAAGCAATGCACCCTGAATCAGGAAGACCTGAGTTTAGATCTAGCTGCAGTCACTTATATATAATTATAATTATAATCATAGTTATATTATTCCAGGAAAGTCATTTAACCTTTCTTGCCTCATTTTCCTCAATTATAAAATGAGAGTAATAAAAGCACCTACCTCACACAATTGTGAGAATCAAATAAGATATTTGTAAAAATCACTTAGCATGGCATCTGGCACAAAAATAATGTAAAAGCTTGTTTCCTTCTTTCCCTCCTTCCCTGTTATAGTTTTTAATCTCTATTTTTGCCTGTCTCATAAACTTTTTCTTTCAGTATTTAAATATGGTTCATGTGTTTTTAGTATCAATAAATCCATTGCCTATGGTATCTTTTATCACAATGTAGTTTCCCTGCTTATGTTAACTAAGTCTATTTTTCCTTTTGCCTTTTCTGAAATCATGAGTGCTATCATTACCTTTTTTTTTTAGTTCAGCTGAAGCTAATAGATTTGGCTCTAGGCCCTTATTTTTAACTCTGGGAATCTTTGTTTCATCTCTATTTCTTGTAATCATTTTTTCTTATGATCAATTGCATTTTGCTTTTTTATTTATTCTATCCTCTTCTGCTTTATAGATGAGTACATACCATTTTCATTCAATTATGATGATAGTTGTATATTTCCCTCCATCCCATAGTCTTTTACTTTTCCCTCTATTGTAGCTTCCCTTAATAAAGAAGAGTGTGATGAGCAAGCAGTATGCCCAGAATAAGTGCTCTATATTTGATTATACCTGTTTTAGCTTCCTTACTTTCTCTTTCCCTCTCTCAGAGTATAATCACAGATCCTTCCTTTCCCTGCTTCACTCATTTATTCCTTCCTTTTTCTTTCCTTCCTTTCTGCTTTCCTCCCTCCCTTCTTATTTAGTATTAGTAGTAGCAGTTGCCTCTCTAATCAGAGATCATCAGGGTCAAACTCATTCTATAAATGAGGAAACGGAGTCACAAAGTAGTTAAATGAATTACTGTGTCATATGAGAAGCAGAAATGCCAAAAATTGAACCCAAATTCTCTAGACTTCAAATTCCATTTTCTTTCCATTAACCATAGGCAGTTACTCTATTATCCCCTTCTATAATATTTCAAAGGCTGATTTAGAAGCCTTTTTTTATTTCTATTTTTATTTCTCAGCCCCTTTATTTTTCCACTTTGGATGGAAGAGAAACATATTTCCACAGATAAGACCCAGAAGGTTTTGCAATATAGCAACCAGAAGATTATGAAAAAAGTTAAAGAAGGGAAGTAGAGGCTGGCTAAATATCACTAGTGAGTTGAAAGTTTAGTGAGTGGTGTGTGTGACTTGGTTGAATATTTTGCTAATATTTATGTTAATCATTCATGCTACATTTGCTTATAGGCATTCCCAATTAATGCTAATGTAATAGTCAAGGCCAGTGGTGGTCTCTGTTTTCTTCATGTTATATAGAAAGCTGGAAAATGAATAGAAAGGCTTTTTATTTATCTGGATTTCCTTGAGTTTCTTTCTGAATTTTACTGCTTCTTCAAATAGTCCAATTAAGCTTAAAAATCTGGTGGACTTTATGCCAACAATGAGTTACATGGATTATGCATGTTTCTGATGTGCTGTAAGGTACTCTCAACAAATTCATAAGGGCGGTCAAAGTTCATAAGGCATAGATTTTTCTTAAACCAATTATTTGGTGCATAAGGAAGAAGCTCATCGAACTCTCCTGATCACTCAAACACCTTTGTCACCCGGAGTCACAAGTTTTCTGAAGTACAAAGGGCTTATTTAAACCAGAGGCTATCCTCCAGTGTTTGGTCCACAATCTGTTAATCTGGGCATGAAACATTTTGTAAATATTAATCCATTCCACTTAGATTTTGGGATGCTATCAAAGTAATGCTTGGAAAAATTATATTTATAAATGCTTTCATCAGCAAAAGAGGGAAAGAATATGCCAATGAATAAAAAGAAAACCTGGGCAGCTAGGTGGTGCAGTGGATAGAGCACCAGCCTTGAATTCAGGAGGACCCGAGTTCAAATGTGGTCTCAGACACTTAATACTTCCTAGCTGTGTGACCCGAAAGTCACTTAACCCCAGCCTCAAAAAAAGAAACAAACAAACAAAAAAAACCCAAAACAAATAAACAAAACAAAAAATAAAAAGAAAACCAACAAAATAAAAATCACGAAAACAGAAATCCTAAAAATAAGATAGATCAACAAAATTGAAAGCAAAAAAAGCACTAAATTAATAAAAAAAATCTAAGAACTGGGCTAAGAAGAGCTTGCAATAATAATAATTTTATATATATGTAAAGGTATATATATATATATATATATATATATATATATATATATATATATATATATATATATATGCCATGACTCATTTAATATAGGCAACTAGAGAGTGAATGACTTAGAGTTTAAAAGACTAGAATTCAAATCCTACCACACACTTGTTGTCTATGTGACCTTGGACATTCAGCTATAAAATGGGGTTAATAATAGTACTTAGCTCCAAGACTTGTTGTGAGGACCAAAAGAGATAACATTTGCAATAAGTGCTATATAAATGTTAATATTGTTGTTATTATTATCAATACATGTAAACTTTAAGTTCATGTGGACCAAGGAAGCATCTTACTAACATCTCTCATTTATGCTTGAGATTCCATTTAGGAATAACCCTGGAATTTTTTTTTTTGAGAAGCAATTAGACTTGAGTGACTTGCCCAGGGTCACACAGCTAGCAAGTACTAAGTGTTTGAGGCCAGATTTGAACTCAGATCCTACTGACTCCTGGCTGGTGCCTATCCATGGCATATAGCTGCCCTTGGGGAACATGAGAATTTGACTAGTGTTTTAGATCTTCATAGCAATAAAAAGGGGCTTTAAGGCTCCATTCAAGCACACAGAGTAACAAAACATTAAAAATAGGACAAGACCAAAAGAATCACACAGAAATGAGCTCATGAACAATCAATACAAACTTCCTACTCCATCTGGTAAGCTCTACTTATTAAAATCAAATTTATCATAGATTAAGAGAAGAAAGAGAATTTAGGGCTCATTGAATCTAATCCCCCCATTTTAGAGATGAGAAAATGGAGTCACAGGGAACTTAAATGACTTCTGTTAGAGCTCATTGAATCTAACCACCTCCTACTTTACAGACGAGAAAATGGAGGCACAAGGAACTTAAATGATTTCTCAGGGTTTCTAGGTAGCACAATGGATAGAACTTAAGTCCTGCCTCAGATACTTATCCTGAACAAATCACTTTAATCTCTAACTTCAGGCTCTTTATCCATAATGCTCACAGGATTGTTGTGAAGATCAAATAAGATAAGTGCAAAAATCTTTGCAAACCATAAAGAACTATATGAATGCTATCATTGTTAATATTGTTATTGCTATCCATAAGTCTTGGGACTTAGACAATTAGACAATTTTCCTGACTTAGTGTATTAACCTAGATTGGTCCCTTTTCTTTTTAGAAGAAATACTCAGGGTTGCTAGAGGCTCTAGCAGCTTTCGCATCCTTGATAAATCCTACCTCTCAAGAGTCCTATATAGCTCTCTTCGCTTATCCTATGACTATGGGTGAGGGTCCTTCTCCACTCCACTCCCCATCCTTTTCTTGCTCCTCAGATCTGCTCAGCTCAGAAATACTTCCACTTGTTGTAGCTACTCTTTCACTTGGTCCAGAAGTCATGGTCTAGTTGAGCCATCATGGTTGTCACAATCTGAAAAGGTAGCTAACATGATGAACCACAGAATCAAAATCCAAAAAGATCACCAGAAGGCATGGTCTAGGAACTCCTACACTGGTCTGGAGAGTGCTTCATTGCTTCATCTACTGTAGACTTCTACTTCCAGGTTATATTCTTGATGTCCCAGTTTGGCCCAAGAACATTTTGTAGCTTGGATTGCTGCCTTAAACCACTGGCATCCCTAAAGTGACTTGATTCCTTGGAGTGGCCATGGGGCCATATAGACTTCTTTCAAAAAAACTGGGTCCGGGTTGTATTTAACAGACTTCTCTCTGCCCAACCAGTTAGCTCTTTTTCTCTCAAGTTCATCTTTAGATTCATTTAAAAAAAAAAAAAACAAAGCCCAAAGATATGTCAGCTACACAAACTGTGAATCAGTTTACTTACGACCAATGTGTTGTCATTAGAGCAACAAGTACCAAGACAAAACAAGGAATTTCAATTGTACTTGAGCTATGTGTCCCCATAATGTATAGAGTGCTAGGCCTGGGGTCAGGAAGACTCATCTTCGTGAGTTCAAATCCAAGCTCAGACACTTTCTGGCTGTGTGATCCTGGGCAAGTCACTTAATTCTGTTTGTCCCAGTTTCCTCATCTGTAAAATGAACTGGAGAAGGCGACGGCTAACCACTCTAGTAACTCACAAGAAAGACCCAAATGAGATCACGAAGAGTTAGAAATGAATGAAAAACAACTTAATAATAGCAACATGGATGTTAAGCTTTCAAAGCTTATTAAGGAAACATCACTATTTTCAGGACAGCATTAGTGCAGCAATAAGAGGCCTGGAGAAACCAGGAGATCATTATATATGGCAACAGCAAGATTATACAACGACCAATTCTGATGGACATGGCTCTCTTCAACAATGAAATGATTCAGGCCAGTTCCAATGATCTTGGGATGAAGAGAGCCATCTCCACCCAGAGAAAGGATTGTGGTAACTGAGTGGATCACAGCATAGTATTTTCATTCTTTTTGTTGTTGTTTGCTTGCATTTTGTTTTCTTATTTTTCCCCTTTTTGATCTGATTTTTCTTGTGCAGCATGATATTTGTGGAAATATGTGTAAAAGAAATGCACATTTAACATATATTGGATTATTTGCCATCTAGAGAAGGGGTGGGAGGGAGGGAAATTTTTTGAAACAAGTTTTTGCAGGAATGAATGTTGAAAATTATCCATGTATATGTATAATTTTGAAATTAAAATGCTTTAATAAAAAAACTGAAATTAAAAAAAAAATACAGGATAACAAAACCTTTTATCCCTGAAGAATCTTCTCTAGACTTGCTTCTTTTAACTGATTCTCATCTCACAGGACTCTACTTTCTTCATCATTTTGGTTACCCTCCTCTAGATAGATGTCAGCTTCTCACTGATATTTCTAAAATGTGGCACATTCTGTGGCACACAGAATTAAGCCTGGTGATATAGGGCATAGTATAGCAGCTCCATTACTTCCTTCTGAGCAGTTTGCCTCTTCTAGTCTGAGTTTGTATCAGTTCTTTTGCATGTTTATCACACAATCAACTCACTGAGCTTCAGACTCCTAAAATCTTTATCAGAGGAACTACTGTCTAACCACCCTATGTTCTGCTGGTGAAATTGAGTTTTTTGAACCCAAGATAAGCATCTATATTAATCTTCATTATTTTTCATTTTTTCAGACCATAGAATGGATGGTCTACCTAACTAGTTGAGCTTTTTTTGATTTTGATTAAAATATTAGCTGGCTCAATCTAGCATATCAGATAACTACAAAGCAATCAGTTTCATCCTGAGTTCACTCTGGCTCCCTAGCCTGGGTGGCCAAGCCAAGATGGGCAGCCAAAAGAGGTAAGGATTTTGGTAGTGAACACGTGGGTCTTCTGACCAGGTGATCACTCGGGAACCAACAAGTCAGGGCATCAGTCAGGGCATTATGTGAGTAGGTATAATAAAGGCTTTTAAGATTACACGTGGTTGTTCTTGAGTGCGCTACCGGTTATTAAGCTATAGATTCAAGAGATTGTGGCCAGAGACATTTGAAGGCCTCAGAGGAGGCGAGCCGGGTAGAGTTCACACTGCAAAGGTCAGTGGTCAAAGGTACTCTGTTGGGCCTAGGACAGACTAGTAATTGTAACTGCCAGGAGGGCACGATACAAATGGCTGGTTGTACCTGGAACCCAGGCATAAAGGGTTTTATTTTTCTTGTGAAACAGGATCTAAGACAAATAGCTGATCTGAAAGTGAAACAGGTTAAAACCAAGAAGCCAGGTGTGTTAGGCTGAACAAAAGTGAACAAAAGTATACTAACTAGTATAATAATTTATACTTTGAAATTTCCTAAGAGGACAGATAGACAGATTTACAGTTAGAAGGGAACTTAAGGATCATTTAGTCTAAATGCCTCTTTTTCTTATAGATAATAAAAATGAAGCCCAAAAAGAGACTTGCCCAAATCTGCCATGCTTTGTTCCCCACCTGGCCTTGCTTTCTGACTCTCTGAAACTTCCATTAGTATCTGGGACCTTCTCACTGTGCAATATCTCTTAGCCAGGTCAGCCCTTGCTGCTGTTGATGAGTTCCTTTCAAGGGCTACCATTTTGGGGATAGCTTTATTCCCCTCCAGCCAATTATTCTGACTCTAAGAACTTTGCCAAAATACCCTCTTATTCACCCTTGCCCCCAATTTTACTCTAGTCAGTTTAATGTGATTCCACAGGGATGATGATTGCTAGTAATATTATTGATATACTCATATAGTAATATATGTTTAGTCACTTTAGATAACTAATATTCGTATAAGAATTATGTATACTAATACATATATCATAGTTAGGGATAATTAGATGGGATAGATTCTTCTAATAGGCACCAGACTTTAAACTGCAACCTATAAGTTCACTATCTTGTTAAACTATAGTTAGGAGACAGTCAAACTAAAATCTGTTAAAGACCTTAGTTTAAGAAGGTCAAAGTCTTCCGATGCATTCAGGGCCATCTCTAGTCATCCTGATCTATACCTTGCCACTGTACTCAGATATTACTGGGAGAGAAAGTGAAGTAGTTGGCCTTAAACAGCCCATTCTTACTTAAATGCAACTTAAATGAATGTCATGGTCCTCTTCTAGAATGAAAGACAAATAACAACAGGACAACTATTAAAACAAACAAACAAACAAAAAAACCTAAGCATAAATTAACAATGAAATAAATAAATAGAAGAGATCAAACATGGAAGCATGAGAGATTTGAAGAAGGAAATATTACTTTTAGTTGGGGATAATGTAGAAAGGTTTAATGAAGGTACTTGAAATGGTTCCTGAAAAAAGGGAAAGAATTTTAACAGATGAACTCCCTATATGTACCATTTTATTTAAATTCTAACAGACAAATTTTGGTTAATGACAACTGATGATGAAATGTATTCCCCTCTTCATTACAAGTGTAGATCCTGATAATAACATCTTTTTAAAAATTGTACTATGTTGTAGAAATATTTATTTTATTCCATAAATTAAAATAAAATCTCGTCAAAAAACACTCCAACATATTCTTGAAATTGCAGTTCTTGTGCAGATTTGTTTTGCTTAACTATTTTTCTTTATTACATAAAGGGCATAAGGTAAAGGGGAAAATTGTTGGGAAGTGATAGTAGTATAGAAAGCCTCAATAAAATATTAAAATAATTCCTAAAGATATTGCCTTAAGCCAGATCTTATCTATATCTTCTCAAGAAAATCAATTTCCTCTTCATTAGATCAACAATTCAAGATCAGGTAAGGAGGCTGCTTCTGTACCACATTTTTGTCTTGGAATCCCTAGCACTTAGTGGCTGGCATATGGTAGGTGTTTAATAAATGCCTATTGATTGTCTGTAGCAGTGCTATCAGTGTTACAGATCCTTCTAACCAGGCTTTTATATCATTATGGAATTGTTCTTCTCCAACATTTTCTTTCTCCAACACTTTGTCAGAAACCAATCATTTATTCTGTTTCCATGTGTCCCATCAATGTTTTTCTGTCTTACTCAGCAGCTCATTCCCAGTGTGCTTTTGGAATCAATCTCTCATGATCATAATTATCCCACTCTCCTCCAAGTTCTTTCTTAAACCGGGCCTAAAATGCCCTCTAGGTTCTTGCTTACCAAATTCCCTCTTATTCTAGAAAAATACTGAAATGTGTTTTCTGGCAAAATGAAAATGAGATTGTAAATGCCTCTATTTCCAGATTAAAAAAAAAATTCTATCATTTTCCTTCCATTTTTTAAGTCACCATAGGAATCTACCTTCTTTGTACATAAGCCTGTGTGTCTTAGTGGGAAAAGTCTAGAGTAGGAGCTCTTAAACTTATTAACTGTGAAACCTTGTCAAGATACTTCACTTTCCTTAACTATAAAATGGTAAGCATTTATTTTGTAGAGTTGATTTGAGCACCAAATGACATAATATTAATTAAAAAGCAACACTCATCAATGCCTGGCATATAGTAGGTGTTATATAAATGCTTTCTTCTCTTATTTTCTTTTATTTTATTTTTATGAGGCAATTGGGGTTAAGTGACTTGCCCAGGGTCATACAACCAGGATGCATTAAGTGTCTGAGGTCAGATTTGAACTCAGGTGGACTCAGGTCCACCACCAGGGCTGGTGCTCTATCCACTGTACCACCTAGCTGCCCCTCTTAATGTTTTAAGCTCATAAAATAAAATACAAAGGAAACAAAAGATTAGTGAAAATTAAGATGAATTTTTGCCCATCTAAGTTCATGGACCTCCTGAAATTTATTGACCCCCAGGTTAAGAACTTTTGGCTTAGGGAGCTGCTGATAATTACAGAGGCTAAGAAACTTGCCTAAAGATACATAGTTAGCTAGTGAGTATCAGTAGGGAGGGGCTAAAATAATAATAATTTTCAATTTCAATTTCAAAAATTTTAAAAATTCTATTTCAATAAGAAATTTTCAATGTATTGACATACCATCTCAAATTGGTGCCCACCAACAACATCAATAAAAGAAAAAAGTTAATTTGGGGCAGCTAATTCCTAGGAGACATTGGCAAAATTTGCATCTTGTTATTTTTCCCTACCATACTTCAAAGGAGCAGTCAGTGAGCTCCATAGAATGATGAGAACAAGGAAAGAGCCAAACCATGTTGATTCAAATCTAGATCCAATAGTTTTTGTTCTAAGTGTTCACTTAAGTGAAATCTTGGGTTATTTTTGCTCTGATCTCCCACAAATTTTTGGCTTCTTCCAGAACCAAAACCCAGGATTCAAAAAATCTGAAGAACTAGATTTTGTAGAATCTTTCTCAGACTTCCCCTCCTACTCAGAAAAACTTTTCTTTAGCTCTTGATTAGTAAGCAGAATACTCTTCCTCAAATGAAAATGTGCCATAAAATCTTAAACTGTCACTCCAATGTTTTCTAAATTATGCCATTCATGTGTAAGTAGTCCTAGTTGAAGATTTTTAAGTGGATAGAATCACTACAAATATAATCTTCCCAAACCTCACCCTCTCTGGAAAGGGTTACAGACCAAGTTTTGCTGCCTCAGAAATTGCTCTTCAGAAGACACAATGGTGGTACATGCATGTGAGAGAGGAAACAATAATAATAATTTTTAAAAAGACATAAAGGGTAGGGGGACTACAGTCAGTAGTAGCTGCTACCACTTACCCAATCATCATTGGATATCTTAGAAATCAGAAAATGCTGAGAAGAGGTATGCATTTCTACCACTTTTTACACCAACAAGAGGAAACCAGTCAGCTAGCTGCTGCAAGAATCCAGGAAGATCCATCTATGTCTCTTTATGCCCCAAGTCTCATAAAATCTTTTCCCATTTTCTTAACCTTTTCAGTAATTTAGGACCCAACTTCTTAAATTGTGGCTTAAGACCCCATATCAAGTCTCATAACTGAACGTGAAGGTCATGAAATTATGGTTTATTATCAGCCAATGTTCATTTTGTATACCTATTTCATATACGTATATATCCAGGATCATGTAAAAATTTCTCAAGCAAAAAGGGTCACGAGTGGGAAAAGTTTAAGGAGCACTGGTCTAAGATACATAGAAAGAGTAAGGTAGAATGAGAGATAAGGGAATCTCTCTACACCTGAATTCATGTGATAGGCTTCAAACAAGAAAGTAAAAGCTTTCTGCTGTGAAAAAAAGTATTACTATCTTTTTCTTTTAGATACACCAGTAAAGGAAATTATTAGTGATATTGTACTTTGAGAGAGAAGCAGCCATGTGATCATAGCTATAGAGCTATAGTTCCTATATGGGAGAACCTCAGAAGTCATTTAGTCCAATCCCTTCATTTTATAGTAGGGGAAACTGAAGCCTTGAGAGATTAATTAGCAAATACCAATTCTTCTGAATCTAGAGCCAATGTATTTTCCACAGAAATCCATGTCTGTGTTACCTACTTCAGATAGAAAGGGGATTCACTAAGAGTATAGATCACTCTTTATCATCTATCTACCTACCTATCTATCTATCTATCTATCTATCTATCTATCTATCTATCTATCCATCTACCTATCTAGGACATGGCTAATATAGGAACTCTTGACTATATATTTTTGTTAAGGTTTTGGTTTTCTAGCTTTTTCAATGCAGGTAAGGAGTACAGAAGGGCAGGGGTGGGGGAAAGGAAAGACTATTGCCCCCAAAATAAAATGCAACTGAATAAAAAAAAACCTTTTAGAAAGAAACCCATGTCTGAAAACAAGAAATTAGAATAATACAATCAAAATAAGAACTATACAGTGAAAAGAAACAATTCTTTTAGACTTTAATGAAAGGTTCTCCTCAACAACATCAATTTATCTCTAAAGGCAACTTGTGGTCTTTATCCAACTGTAAAGTTAAGATTTTAGTAATTTTGGTGGAAAGTCATTGATGGTTTTCCAAATTGGTCCTCCTTACTTTTTCCCCTTAGCTCTACTAATATAGAAGTTTGGAAAATAACTTTGGTAGGAGCTATAGCCACTGAGACAGCACCAAGCTGCTTCAAGAAGA
Organism: Sminthopsis crassicaudata; assembly: GCF_048593235.1. Taxonomy (NCBI): domain Eukaryota; kingdom Metazoa; phylum Chordata; class Mammalia; order Dasyuromorphia; family Dasyuridae; genus Sminthopsis; species Sminthopsis crassicaudata. The sequence goes on from NC_133619.1 coordinate 442,516,337, forward strand.
CGGGGTTTAAGGTCAAGTCAAGACAAGTTAAACTTTTATTGCATACTTACCATGTGCCAGATGCTTTGTTAAGCCCTGGACATATAAACATAAGCAAAAAGAAAGTTTCTGTTTTCAAGGAGCTTAATTCTAAAGAGGGAAAATAATACAATATAAAAGGAAGGTAAAAAGGTTGTGGAAAGAGGAGTCCAGATAGTGACAAAGTCTGGAGAGTGGAGTATGGTTTGTCGTTAGAGTTGGGGTTCCAGGAAGAACTCACCAATTGGAAAAGGGGGCTGCAAAGACAGAGGGAGAAGGTAGATGAAGCATGGTGGCAAAAACCAGAGAGTGAAAGAAAATAACACAAGAAAGAGCAGCAGTGCCCCTAATGGCTTTCTGTTATACCAAAGATATGAAACAGATTTCTTCCTAAACTCCAGGAAATTTAGAACTTTGTTTCCAGAAGGCAAATGTGCCCTTTTTCCCTACATCAACTATATATGACTGAGAAATTGCATGCTGTTTCACTTTGTGCAAATTCTCCTTCTTTCAAGTAGTTCCCGCTTTCCTTTCAAAAGTTACATTTATGCTCCCACTGAAAATACAGGATATGGAAGTGATTTGAAAATTCAGAAATTTAATACTGTTTTTGTACTATGCTTAAAACCTGGTAAAGATTTTGAAGTGAGAGGTTATAAAGCTTGTATATGGCAATAGAAATTAGTGTCTCAATTCTCTGCAAAAAAGGTAAAGATAAATTATAAGCTAATATTATTTTAGAAAATCCAACAGTACATTTTATTCTAAAATGGCATATTAAATATAATCAATTTTTGGGGGGGAGAACTGAGTAGGAATTATTATGTTTTATGAATATGTTAAATTATATTCAAAAACATGTATATATATATATATACATGAACAATATGGATATATTTCATCTAAATACATATGGATAGATAGGTACCGATCCACCTATATACATACATAGATGTAGATATAAATATATGCACACATATTCCATAAGATTCCTCCATAGAAAAAAGTATTTGTCTTTTAGAACTAAATTTTTTTCTTCCATTCATTTCTTTTTACCTCCATCTTAGCTTGCAGGGCAAAATCATTTCCAGGCAGGAGTCAGATAAACTTACATGACAACAGAGAGAATTCTTTTGGTTAGAAGAAGAAAGCTGATTTTTATCTCTTTGTTCCTGTTCCTTATTGATGTTAAGGTAAGTATCACAACAGTAGGGGCCATGTAGCAAATTCTTAATTCTGGGACAGCACCATCTAGTGTCCATGAATTTGAAAAGTGTTGGATTTTACTAAAAGCTGGAAAAATAGAAGTTCTAAAGCGACAAAGAAGGCCTTATTGGATTTCCCAGAATATTACAAATACCAAATTGAAAATTTTATTTGCTTTGATTAGCAGGGTGGGGATAAGATGCTGGAGGAGTCAGAGTATTGAAGACTGAGATTTAGGCACTGACACTGTACCTCATTACCCTCATTTGTACATTGAAGAGATTAGACTCAGTGGCTTTTAAAATTCATCCCAGCTCTCATTTTATGTTCCTATGCTTTAATGAATCTTTTCCACTAAACAATTGTAGAATCATATACCACAGACATTTCAAATCAGATGGGATTTTATTCCAGCCCTCTCTACAGATACGGAAAAATTAAATGTTTTGTACAAAGTTGTTATTCGTTCTCAAAAAAGTACCAATGACATCATGAGGGTGATAGACCTTGACTTGCACTTATATTGGGTTTAATTGAGGCATACCCATACAAAGTCATGAGACTTATTCTCTCCTCCAGACTCACTGAAATCTAGTGGCAAGACAAATGTCAAAGTGACTGGCAGGTGGCCCAGGATACAGGGGGTGACTTTGTACAAGGTCACATAGCTACTGGAATTACTGTAATTGCTTTCCAAGGGTAGAAGTCATCTATGTAAAGGCCTGAAAGAGGTGAAGAAAAGGAAGTATTTATCCATTGCTTCCTATGACTAATTTTGTTTTTCTGGAAGAAGCTCCAGAATCACTCAAACTGTCCTAAGGCAGGGCTAGAGACCAGGCCAGTGATAGGCTCCCTGATATTTTTTACAGAGGCTTTTTCAAAGAAAGTTAAGAACTTGGTTTTAATTTTATTTCAGAGCTGAGATAAGGCAAAGGTAGCAAGCCATAGTTATAGTGCTTAGCCAAGTTTTTCCTTTCCCTATCAGTTGCCAAACTCAGACCTGGCAACCGCCCTCTTTTAGGATGCACAAATCTGAGTAAGTGCCAGTGATTTCAAGAGAGAGAAAGCAATGAGAAAGAGAGATTCTTTCTCCCTCCTTTTAAAAAGCACTCCCAAAACTATTTCCAGACATAGCCACAGAAGATAAAATTATGAATATACCCCTGTGCATAGATGAAGTTGGCTCTGTAGGCAGAAAAAGTTGTCTCATTTTCAGCAAATCAAAGAAAGCTTGACCCAATTAGAGTCCCTTTCGAGGAAAAACAAAGACCTGGAGGTCCTTATTGATATCAGTCATCCTGCACCTCTGCTTAAAGATTAAATGTGCAATTAGAGAAAATGATTAATGTATTGAAGCTTGTGACCTGTGTATAGGCCAATGATTTGTAACAATTTTTTCAGAACTTTCATACCCAGTCATTGTTGAATGCTGGTTTTAACCCTGAGACATTTTATGAGCAGCTAGTTAGGCAAGACTCTTACTTTGGTGGGAAGAATGATGATTCAATACTGTTTACCCATGTGAGCAAAAAGACTGACTCCAAGGTTAGAAAGAAAGGACTTTAGAAAACAACAGATTTTTTGGTAGGTGAAATACAGATCCTCAACATGTTCTTGATTCCTGGTTGCCTAACTAGAGATTTGAGGGAATTTCTTGAATGAAATTTGGGCCTCTCTCTTAGGTGAACTATCTCTACTAGAATGGCTCTAATGGAATGACGGGTTACCATATGTAGTAATGGTTTTAATTTTTTTTCAGTACTCTAACTCTAATTTTGAAAAGGACATGTGCAAAAATGTTTGAAGCAGTCCTTTTTGTAGTAGCAAGAAATTGGAAATTGAGTGGATGTCCATCAGTTCAGGAATGGCTGAATAAGTTACGATATATGAATGGAATTATTGTTCTATAAGAAATGATGAGCAGCCTGAAGTGAACTGATGCTAAGTGAAGTGAGCAGAACCAAGAGAATATTGTATATGTAACAAAAAGATTATGTGATGATCAGCAGTGATGGACTTTGCTCTTTTCAACAATGAGGTGATTCAAGGCAATTCCAATAGATGTGAGATAGAAAGTGCCATCCACATTCAGAGAGAGAATTATGGCAACTGTATGTGAATCAACGCATAGGATTTTCACCTTTGTTGTTATGTGTTTGCTTGTTTTTTTCTTTCTTTCTTATTTTTTTCCCCTGTTAATCTTATTTTTCTTGCACAGCATGACAAATATGGAGATATATTAGAAAAATTGTATATGGTTAACATATCAGATTGCTTGCTGTCTTTGGGAGGGGAAGAAAGGGAGAAAAAATTTCAACATAAAGTTTTACAATGATGAATATTGAAAATTATTTTGCATGTATTTGGAAAAATAGAATATATTATTTTTAATTTAAAAAATTAAAAAACAAACATATCTTAACTTCTCATTTCCTCAATCTACTCAATTCTTATAAACTATTCCTTCGCTCTTATTTATACTCTTGACTTTTCTATCACCAACATATGTTTCCATTTGAGATTAATGAACTTCAAACTTCCTTTACCTTATCTTTTATTATTGTACCTTTTCCTTTGCCTTTTGACCCTTAGATCTATTTTTGTCCTCATCACTTATAACATTCCCTTTTTCTTTGTTCCTTTTACCACCTTCAATCAGAAACACTTGATATTCTTCCTGAATTCAACAGCTTGGTAAATCAGTTCAACATGACATTATCTTCTATTCTCAAATTCCACATTTACTTATCTGATTACTGATCACAGCTGGTCACAGATGTAGATAAACAGATAAACTGAAAAGCTGTACACTTGCTATAAAATACAAAATTTTTGCCACCCTAATCCACATGAGATACTTCAGGTGGATTTCTCACTCTAAGTACTACTGAAATTTAAACATATATTTTTACAAAAAGGTACAGGGGACACAGTATGTTAAAAAGATAGTGGCTTTGTAAAGGAAGGGAAAATATAGCAACAAGAATAACTGTTAAGGATGCATCTTCAATGTCACTTTTGAGACTTGAGACTAAATAGCTTTAAAGAGCAAGGGTCTTTTTAGTTCACAAACCCACCCCCTCTCTTTCTTGAGCAAAGTATAATTATTCTAAAGCACCCATAATTAATTCTACTTTTATATCTTAGAGGGTAGGACAATGAAGCTGATCCAATACCACTACAACTCCCACAAGATTTTTGTTTTGTTTTTGGAGGAGGGTGAGGAGGATTTTGGTGGGGAGGGGGGAGAAGGGGGATAGACAGAAATAGATAATATCATAATGAACTTGTATTAGAGAACATTTAAATAAAAACTCTATAGAAGAGAATTTTTTTCCTTGTAGAATGAAATTAAAATGAAATCAACAAATATTTGGGTACCTGCCATATGTAAGACATTTTGAGATGCCATAAGAAAATTTCTTTTTGCCCAAGATCATTGAGTTAACTATTCCTCTGCTCTGTGAAACTTTTGGTGTACTTGACAACCAGCCTTTGAGGATGTCAGAACTTCCTATAAACAGAAGTGTATTAGAGTCAGCTCCCATGTGCTCCAGAGAGTCCAATGGTAAATTTTCAATGTGAGGATTTACACCTTGGAATTTGGAAAACACTACAAATCAGGGCATTGCTTTGCTGGTTGTCTAGACTTAAGAAAGTGATGGAAAAAATGTTATCATTACAGCTCCCACAAGATTTTTGTTTTGGAGGAGGGGGTGAGGGAATTTCTAAGGGGAGAAGCCAGTAATCTTTCTGAATGATCACTTTAAAGGGAGCTTTTCCTCACAGTTTTGGCATTTGAGGCACCTGACATTTTAAATGTCTTCTTAGCATAAAGTAAGAAAACAATATTTTAACATGTCATTGCTCTGCCTACCAGCAAAGATCACACTTCAGGAAGACTTCACATTATTTGAGAGACAGCATAGCATAGTAGATAGAGGCTCCTAAAGCAAGAAGATGAAGGCTTCAAGTCTCACATCTGCTACCTACTGTGCATTACTGGTAACTTGTAACCTCCAAGTACTGGTGAGATTAATTCTTGGTCCTGCATTTTATATTTGGTTTTTGCTCTGTGACTTATATTCTATATTCTATGTAACAAATCTAAAGGCTCTTCTTTGTCCCCGAGTGAAGAAACTCATCAATTCCAATGTGCAGTCACCTTTCTCCCTGAAATTAGCTACCAAAGACTTAAGCTTTCCCACAATAACCCTAAGTTAAAGAAAAACCTTAATCACAGTTCTTCCATAAAACATTACCATTTCCTGTAGATTTGTGGGTTATCCTTGAGAAGTTGGACCCATTTTTAGCAATTAAGGTGGTCTTATCTAATTTACAGGTGCTTTGGGCCTTTCAGTAACTTCAGAATGCAGCTGTGATCCATATAATTCCCAGAAGCATTCCTTAGAGATGGAGAGAGGTGGTCTCCAACCCACATGTGAGCCGTGTTCACATTCTTTCATGTAACCAGTTATAATCCCGCATCCCTGTGATACTGGCCAATAATATGGCTTCTGTTTTGTTCTTTGTTCTATGCTTATAAAATGATTTGCATCTTTAATTTGGCATCTTTGGCATAAATGGAGACAAACTATTTGTCCTTTATTATCAGGTTGTATGTCCCTGTTGGGGGGAACTAGAAGGCACAATGCTGGGTCTGGGTCTAAAGTCAGGAAGCCTTGGATGTGACTGAAGTGACAACAAATGCCCATTAATAAATGATATCTTGCTTGGAGAAACTTGCCTCTGTTTATCTTTTTAATAAATTTCTCATGTGAAATAAGAATTTTATTTCAACCAAGAAATCCTTTTCCCTGCTGCAAACTTCCCTGAGCTCAGCTCAGTCAGTTCTAGACAACATTCAGTCTTCCAAGTCCTATTTCCCTGGCACAGCCTTTGAGAAGGCAAGGACACATCAATTAGGCTTTATGGTAATAGCTTAGTTTGAGCATATGTTCTCACTGCCAAGATTACTGGGTGGGGAAAGGAGAGAGAAATTTCCTTTTACCTTGTTGGAACACCAAGGAAAAGCTGGCAGAATTTCAAGAGAGAAGAAAAAGAGATTGTGGATGAGCCTTTTTCTTCTCTTTTAATACCACAGTGAATGGGTAATACTTTCAAGATCAATAGACAATCTTCAGTCATCTAGTCACGGAGACTGATAAGGAACAGCTTCATCAACTAAAAGCACAAGTCTTCTAGAACTTAACCAGAACATATCTCTCTATGGAATCAGAGTGTACACGCCCAGATACATTGGAGGTATCTCAGGCCAGCAGTGCAAGGACTTCCTTGATCACCCCATCATTCCTGTATCTGTCAGTATTTATATCTTTCTGTATTTGTGTCGGTTTCTATAACTACACTTGATTTTCATTATTCACAGTAATTATGTCTATAAAATCGCAAGCACTGGATAAGTGAATAATGAACCTTTCAAAGGCTCCTATGAGAAATATAGGGTTAGTTTTCTGTAAGTTTCTAGTCTCAACATTTACGTTAGTGCTTTTCAGAGCAGCCTCAAGTACAAATTGGTGAATTTTCTCCTCCTTTTTCTGATGTACTGTATTGTTAATTCATTAATACTCAACTTATAGCTAATAGCACTATTAATTCATGCCTGAATGAAGCTTTTTTTAATACACATATTTCCTCTGTAAGAGACATCCCAGTCTTATGCTTAGAAACACAAAATAATATTTCAGCATTACACTTGGGGATCACTTTAAATAATGAAACCATCATAAAAAAACACAAAAATGTGAGGCAAATGGCATTAAACCAATAAAAAGTTATTCATTTATAATATTTGAGCTGAAACAAAAAAAATGGAACATCATCACTTTGACCTCAACTGGAAATGTACAGTCTGCTGTTTCAAATTTTTTGCTGCTCTGTAATTTTGATCCTCCTAATAAGCCTGAGAAGTAGATGTCATATTATTATTCATATTTTATAGTTAAGGAAACTGAAGCAAACAAAAAATAATGAATTTGTTCAGGATTATATGGCTCATTAAGAGTGCATAGGTTTCACGAGAATGCCTAAGGATCCACAGCATAAAAAATGTCGGACACCTACCCTATGGATGAATGTAATAGAATACCATTGTGCCATAAGAAATGATCAGCAAGTGGAATTCAGAAAAGTCTGGAAAGAATTAGCTGAACTGGTGCAAAATAAAGCAAGCAGAAGAACATTGTACAGAGTAACAGAAATGTCATGTGATAATTAATTATGAATAACTTAGCTCTTCTCAGCAGTACAAAGATCCAAGACAATTCCAAAAGGCTATCCATATTCAAAGAAGAACTAATGGAGTTTCAATGCAGATCTAAATATGCTATTTTCACGTGTGTGTGTGTGTGTGTACGCATTTTTTCCTCTTTGGTCTCTTTCTACTTTCACAACATGACTAACATAGAAATATGTTTTACAAAATTGAACATACATAACCTATTTAATTGTTCATCTTTTTAGGTAGAAAGAAGCAAAGGAAGGGGGAAAGAAAATTTGGAACTCAAAATTTTAAAACAATGAATGTTGAAAATTGTCTTTATATATAATTGGAAAAAATAAAATAATATTTTAAAAGTACCTACCATAGACAATTTCTACTGAATCATAGACCTATTGGGCTGCATGACTTGGGTTGGTATTTCTATATATACAAAGAGAGAAAAATCCATCTTGTGAATCAGAAACAGAAGGGAAATAATAGACATTTTCTATTTGAAAATAGGCCTCAGGGCATTCATAATCTTACTTTTGATTTGTCAGAAAAGAGTTCCTGAAAGACATGACATTTCAGAATGACCTCTAAAGCACAAGTATTGATTTGGGGGCTACAAATAAATTTTAGCAAGTAAGTGATTCACAGATATGGAATCCAAGAATAATGAGGATCAAATGTCCATCCACATCTAAAATGCATCATTCATTCAATAAACCTTCTTAGTGCCAAATGCACAGTCCCACTCTTTGAGGACCTCATAATCTAATCTGGAAGACAAGAAACAAGCAATAAAACATAAACAAGACAAAGACATGATACATTGGAAATAATCAATGGAAAGAAAACACTAGTATTATTAAGAGAGATTAGGAAGCTCATCAAAATGGTACCATTAGATAGAGTAACCAGCCCTGAAATCAGGAGGTCCTGAGTTCAAATCTAGGGTTCAGATACTTAATATTTAATAGCTGGCAAATCACTTAACCCAATTGCCTCCCCAAAAGGGGGGATTCGGGAATGGTTCTTGTAAAAGGTAGAATTTTGGCTAGGGATTTAAAAGAAAATGAAACCTGAGAGGAAGAGATGAGAAGGAGAGATTTCAGATAGGGGGAATAGACAGTAAAAATGCTGTGAGTTGAGAGATGTCATGTCTTGTTTGAAGAATAGCAAGGAGGCCATTATGACCGGATCAAAGATGGCATGGTAGTCAGTGGAGAGTGAAAAGAATGTAAGATGTAAGAAGATTGGAAAGTTTGGGGGAGCAGGTTATAAAGGAATTTGAATGATAAACAGGATTTTTTAAAACCAGGGCTATATCCACATAAAGGTATTTTTTGTTGTTCAGTTGGTTCTCAGTCATGCTGACTCTTCATGACTCTTATTTGAGGTTTTCTTGACAAAGATACTGAAATGGTTTACCATTTCTCTCCAGCTCATTTTACAGAACAGAAAACCTAGGCAAACAGAGTTAAGTTACTTGCTCAGGCTCAAACAGCTAGTAAATGTCAGAGGGTCAGATTTGAACTGAAGAAGATGAGTCTTCTTGACTTCAGAACTGGCATTCTATCCACTGTGGCACCAAAAGAAAATGGCAAATGCTTTTTTTAAAAGTCAAATCTACAAAGAATCCCTTTTTAGAATGATATTTCTGGAAGAGGGAGACTTCACACCAAACCCACTCCTAACGCACTCCACCGTCTTCCTCTAGCATCCATTGGTC